>NC_092675.1:12274436-12578029 GCF_964355755.1 Antedon mediterranea
GTAGGACATTATTAAAGTATTTTAATTATCTCTGGGAAGGGGCTGGGAGTTTGGGGTTGGGTCGTAGACCTTTCAACATGACTCAATCTGTACTGGGAGAATATAATGAATAATATAATGGCTTCACACACGTGAACGGGGTTTGTGCGGGTGGGGGTGTATATACTAGAATTTGGAGGTAACTATAGAAGTACAACATAATTGGAATTGTACTGGAATTTGAACCGTCCCAAGGAGAAGTTAAGGTTTGTTGATTGTGGTTGGATGGGGAGAGAAGAAAGAATGTAGGCTGGGAAGAAGTAATTCAGCACTATCCAAATTAGATATTTTATTCAGTAGCCAATATGAAACCTATTCATTTCCATAGTTTGCAAAGTACTTAAACCATGCCTATCAGCTATGGATCGCCCTGTTATTAAGACACTAAAGTTGTTGAATTAAAATTTGGGGTATCAAAATGAACACAATTGTACCGGGAAAGTTCTAAAGTATATTTCAGCATCATCCGCCATCTTGAATCCAAGTTAGGGGTAAAAATTCCCACTGTTGATGTCTCTTCGTTGGGGTTGAGAGGATAGTGGGGATTTTTATAGGGGCAGTGTGTTATCAAATTGACCAGAATTGTGGTAGGAAATTGTTAAAGTATTTTAATTATCCATGGGAAGGGGATGGGAGTTTGGGGCGGGCATGTAGGCCTATCACCATGACCGAAACTGTACTGGGAATGTTTTAAACTACATTTGAAAACTGCAACTGAGGGATTATGGGTTGGGACTGATGGCATACATAATTTGTCTGGAAACGTCTTAAACACATCACCCAGTATCTGGGATATGTTGGGAGGGTGGAGAAAGGGCGGAAATACTGGTGTAATGACGTGTTACATGATTGGAATTGTACTAGGAAAAGTTACTACATTTGAACTGTCCAGGGGAGGAGTTAAGGTTTGTTGAGTGTGGCTGGGATGGTGAGGGGAAAAAGAAGGCTGGGGGACCGCAATATCAAAATTATATATATGCCAATATGACACCTATTCATTTACACAGTTTACTTAAATCATTATTTGGCTTATCGTAGCTATGTATACCCTTCTCATTTTGAAGATAAATTTCAATTGAATGTCCTGGGAAGAATTTGTTTTTCAAAATGAGTGTGGGGTGTTGTTGAAGAGGAGTGGAGATTGGTGAGTATAGGGAGATACTGGCGTCGTCTAATTTTGAAATCCACCCTATAATGTATATAATGTATGTATAATTGCTAGTATATATATATTTGTGTGTGTGTCTTCACACACAGCATTAAGACACACGCACACACAAATATATTTGTTTATATCTCTACCAAGCTACCTTCTTTGTTTTCCACTCTTATTCAGACTCCACCCTGGCTCCCTTTGTTATATTTCTTTTATTCCTGTCCACCCAGGCAGCACTTGCCAGCTTTATACTCTGACGTTATCCAAATTCCTTCACTTGCACTGATGAAGGGCTAGTGTTGCCCGAAAGCTCTGCTAACTTTTCTGGCTGTTTACTCTATCGTTTTGATTTAGCTTTTCGCTTTTTGTTTTTGTATCTCCATTGAGATCCAGCTACTGATACCCACAGCATTGTCATTTTTTTCAGTAATTTGCCTTTGGATTTATATATATATATATATATATATCTTTATCGTTTCAAATTAATTAATTAAATTTAGTATATCATCGGGCGGTTTAGAATTAATGTTCTTTGCCTGTTGTGTTTATATATATAAAAGTATCTCTTCGGAGATCCCGCCTCGTGAATAAAAATACTGAAAGATGAGGGCGTATCAATTTGATCTCTGTTGCGCGTGCGTACTGAGGACTAGTGCTGTTCCGCCGTACCACGCCGAGAATGTTAAAGAGTATATATATAAACAAATCAGGCAAAGAACATTAATTCTAAACCGCCCGGTGATATACTGAAATTTAAATGGTTATTGGTTATCCGCTCTTGGCGGATAACCTCTTGTTATTGTCAGGATCTTTTTTTTTTTTTTTTTTTTGGTTATCCGCAACGAAGTTGCAGGATAACCTCTTGTGATTGTACGAAATCATCAACATCAACTTTTTATTTCTCTTCTTTCTTTCTGTATGATTTTTGTGGAACGCTTTTCTCGAAAACTTGCAAACATAACATTTTGTAACTTTCTCAACATATCGTCATGCACATGAAGATGTGCAGCGAAGCTTTTCATGATATTTACAATTGCGCAACGTGACCTACGCGCGATTTAACGATTTTGTCGTATTTAACATAGCTCGACAACCAAATAACATTTCAACTTGAAACTTTGCAAAAGTTTAATTTATATCATGCGCTAACTTTCTGTAGAAAAAAAATTGCGTGTTTTACACAAAGTTACGCGCGCACGCGCATATAAAATTTCAAAATGCGCAAAATTAATTTATAATCAACTTTCTACGCGTTTCATGTCGTTTTAAGCATGTCAAAAATTCCCACGCGTGCGCACATTTTTACGTGTGCGGTGCGCACGTAGCATTGAAAACGTATTTTTTTCTCGTGATTTATGTTGTTCCAGCTTTTTCAAGTAGTTTTACCAAATTTTAAACAATTTCGACTTAAAGATACGTCATACGAGCACGTCGAATTGGACAATTGGCGCGCGTTTTTTATGAAAAGGTTAAAAAATTCGTTTAAAATATGCCTTTTTTTAAACAGTCGTAATTTCTAAACTAGACGGTCAACTTTTTGTGGATGGCATATTCTGGAAGTAGATGAGTTGTAGATATCGAATCAGGTAGTAATATGGCTAACTGGACATTGTGACGTCATCGTATGGCCACACGAATATAAAATTTAGGATTTTTGTATCTTTCGTCATAGCTCATCACATTGAATAGAGCGCATCTCCACTTATCCGTTTTCCATTTTCAACCCGATTTTGATATTGTCTAGGTCAATCAAGTATCTTTTGCATGAGTTAAAAATATTTTAATTTTTTTGACGTCATCATGCCTAAAAATTTAAATCACGTGTGGCATTAATTTCATCTTTACAGTAAATTTTAATCTGTTATAGCTCGTAAGAATAAAATGTGATAATCACGATTAAAACTTTTTCTGGAAGCTATTGGATTGTAGATACGAAATTATGTAAAAATGTTGCCAATCGGATGTTGTGACGTCATCATATGGCTAGTTAAACAAAAAAGGTCGTATTTTCATCTTTTGCGTCATAATTCATTACATTTAAAAGAGTGCGCATCAATATTTCACGTATTCAAATTTCTTCTACACGCTAATACGTTGTTGCTGAGATAATTTCCTTTCGGAATTGCTACCTTCGCGTTTCATTTTAAAACCGTCAACATGTTAAAAATTGCAATAAATAGCGGGTCCCGTAATTTCACCTATTCTACACTGTATGTGATATGGATACAGATACTGTGTATACTATATATGAATTTAAATAATAAAATTCAGCAATAACAACATATCATATTCTTCAGTTCAGGTCATAATGCCAACGTGAACACTTCCTTTTGTCCTCAACCTATCCTCTTAATGTTTATGTTGCACCACTTGCGCGGCGGATAACCAAACTCGTCAAAGTGACGAGTTACATGTCTAGTTTTTTGGTTATCCGCACTTGGCGGATAACCTCTTGTTATTGTCAGAATCTTTTTTTTTTTTTTTTTTTTTCTATGTTATTCTTCTTTCTTTCCCAAAATTTTGTGTCACGTGTATCTCAAATTCTGATCAACATTACATCGTATAACTTTGTCAGAAGATTTACCTCTATCTGTAGAAGTGCAGGACAGCTCGTTTTTTTTCTTTAGAGTCGCGCAGCGTAAGCTACGCGCGATTTTATGAATTTCGCGTATATAACATAGACTGAAAACCAAAAGTCATTTTGTAATGACACTTGGTGAACATTTAAGTCATATCAAGGGCAAACTTTCTATGGATTAAAAATGGCATGTTTGACATAAAGTTACGCGCGCACGCGCGTTTAAAATTTTAAATTGCGAAAAATCCATTTCTAATCAACTTTTTACGCGTTTCAGGTCATTTTGAGCATTTCAAAAATTCCCACGCGTGCGCATATTTTTTACGCGCGCGTGCGCACGTAGCGCAAAAACATCTTTTTTTTGCTTGATTTTTGTTTTTTCAGCCTTTTCTAGTAAATTTACCAATTTTCAATCAATTTCGACTTAAAATCACGTCATACGAGCACGTAGAATTGAACAATTTGCGCGCGTTTTTGATGAAAAAGTTCAAAAATTTGTGAAAATTATGCCTTTTTTTAAAAAGTCATAGATTCTAAACTCCGAGGTGAAAATATTTAAAATTTCAGATTCTGGAAGTAGATGAGTTGTTTTTCTCGAATCATGCATTGATATGGCTAACCAGACATTGTGACGTCATCGTATGGCCACCCGAATATAAAATATAGGATTTTTTTCTCTTTCGTCATAGCTCGTCAATTTAATAGAGCGCATCTCTACTTATCCTTATTCCATTTCACTCAATTTTTTTATATTGTCTAGATCAATCAATTACCTTTCGCATGATCCACCATTTTAAAAATTGTGATGACGTCATCATGTTCAAATGCGTCAATAACTTTGGTCACTTATTTTTACCTATTCTGCACTGTATGTAGTACGTATACAGTATATAGTGTTATACCGTATATACTTAGACGCGACGCAACATAGAGAGCGCACTAACATTTTTCAATGCCATAATCGTTTTATTTTTTTGCGCGCACTATTCTAACGTATGACGTGCACGTGGCTTTTGCACTGCGGATAACCTAACTCGTCCGTAGTGACGAGTTCAAATCTAGTCTATGTTATTCTTCTTTCTTTCCCAAAATTTTGTGTCACGTGTATCTCAAATTCTGATCAACATTACATCGTATAACTTTGTCAGAAGATTTACCTCTATCTGTAGAAGTGCAGGACAGCTCGTTTTTTTACTATAGAGTTGCGCAGCGTAAGCTACGCGCGATTTTATGAATTTCGCGTATTTAACATACACTAAAAAGCAAAAGTCATTTTGTAATGACACTTGGTGAACATTTAAGTCCTATTAAGGGCAAACTTTCTATGGATTAAAAATGGCATGTTTGACATAAAGTTACGCGCGCACGCGCGTTTAAAATTTCAAATTGCGAAAAATTCATTTCTAATCAACTTTCTACGCGTTTCAGGTCATTTTGAGCATTTCAAAAATTCCCACGCGTGCGCATATTTTTTACGCGCGCGTGCGCACGTAGCGCAAAAACATCTTTTTTTTGCTTGATTTTTTGTTTTTTCAGCCTTTTCTAGTACATTTACCAATTTTCAATCAATTTCGACTTAAAATCACGTCATACGAGCACGTAGAATTGAACAATTTGCGCGCGTTTTTGATGAAAAAGTTCAAAAATTTGTGAAAATTATGCCTTTTTTTAAAAAGTCATAGATTCTAAACTCTGAGGTGAAAATATTTAAAATTTCAGATTCTGGAAGTAGATGAGTTGTTTTTCTCGAATCATGCATTGATATGGCTAACCAGACATTGTGACGTCATCGTATGGCCACCCGAATATAAAATATAGGATTTTTTTCTCTTTCGTCATAGCTCGTCAATTTAATAGAGCGCATCTCTACTTATCCTTATTCCATTTCACTCAATTTTTTTATATTGTCTAGATCAATCAATTACCTTTCGCATGATCCACCATTTTAAAAATTGTGATGACGTCATCATGTTCAAATGCGTCAATAACTTTGGTCACTTATTTTCACCTATTCTGCACTGTATGTAGTACGTATACAGTATATAGTGTTATACCGTATATACTTAGACGCGACGCAACATAGAGAGCGCACTAACATTTTTCAATGCCATAATCGTTTTATTTTTTTGCGCGCACTATTCTAACGTATGACGTGCACGTGGCTTTTGCACTGCGGATAACCTAACTCGTCCGTAGTGACGAGTTCAAATCTAGTTAATTAATTTGAAACGATAAAGATGAGGAAATCTGTGAGAATGAGAAAAAGTCGTCCCAACCGAGACTCGAACTCGGACCGCCTGCTTGATATGCAGATGTCCTAACCATTAGACCACTGGGGCTTTCATGGTATTGTTCGAACTCGATTGGATAGCGACTCTTTAACATTCTCGGCGTGGTACGGCGGAACAGCACTAGTCCTCAGTTGTACGCATATATATATATATATATATATATATATATATATAAACACATTAGGCAATGAACGTTAATTCGAAACCGCCCGATGATATACTGAAATTTAATTAATTAATTTGAAACGATAAAGATGAGGAAATCTGTGAGAATGAGAAAAAGTCGCCCCAACCGAGACTCGAACTCGGACCGCCTGCTTGATATGCAGATGTCCTAACCATTAGACCACTGGGGCTTTCATGGTATTGTTCAAACTCGATTGGATAGCGACTCTTTAACATTCTCGGCGTGGTATCTCGGTTGGGGCGACTTTTTCTCATTCTCACAGATTTCCTCATCTTTATCGTTTCAAATTATATATATATATATATATATATATATATATATATATATATATATATATATATATATATATATATATATATATATCCGGAAAAATCTATGTAGGAGAATGCGGAAGTGAGGTATGCACTCTCGAAGTGGCTTTCTTGTTTTAAATGTTTTAACACCCTGTGGCAACCGTTGAACTTTTTCATGGTTTCAATCAATTTAATACCGGTACCGTACTCATTTAGTCGTAAAACAATTTTTTTAATTAAACGTCTGAGTCCTATGTTCTTTCTTTGCAGTTGAAAATTTCTGTGAAACAAAAGAAGGATCAGCCTGTTTTCGATTTCCTCTTAGATCTGACGTTCACGATAAGGCAATTACGTCTGCCAAACTATACTTTTACCGCGCTGCATCTCCAAATGACCAAGATGAACAAATATTGTCTCTTATGCAGGTAGCCCATCAGAGCCTAAAGAACATTGGACAAGTTTGCACTTCAAACAGAGAAGGTTGGGTGCAGATTGAAATTAAAGAAACTGTTGCCCGTTGGTTAATACACGATGTCGAAAATCGAGAGTTAATGCTGCATTGTAAAACTTGCCAATCACAGAAATCGCCCATTTTGCTAACTGGTACCAAACGTCCATTCCTCTTTATAAAGACTGATAGTCCAAGCTCAGGTCGCAAAACTAGATCAATTAACTGCAAATCTGGGATAAAGCAATGTTGTCTCCAAGATTTCTATGTTTCATTTGCTGAAATTGGATGGGATGATTGGATTATAGAACCAAGTGGATACTGGGCAAACTTTTGCAAAGGTGGCTGTGCAATAGGTACATCACCAAGTACTGCACACACAAGTCTTATGTACCGGTTTGTTGAGCAAGAACAAGATAAAGAATATCGAGAATTATTAACACCATGTTGTGTACCGTCGTCGTACTCTTCTCAGTCAATCCTCTACCACGATACCACCGATACAGAGTTGCTGTTTCGACGAGAAATCACTGATTTAGTTGTACAAAGCTGTAGATGTGCTTAGTAATATGAAGTGGAACCGTTCCTGTTTACAGTTTTGAAGTGTCTTCTCTTGCTGAAAATCAAAACGTTTTGCGAAAGAGTTGACGTCAAACGGAATACAGCAGCATAGAGATGGACAGTGTGGTCGTTTCTGCAGCGGCGTCTTCCTATAAAATCTTGCTGAAGTCCCTGTTTATCACGAAATCAAATATAGATAATGTTGTACGTATGTGCTTAATGTGTAACAGAGGAAAATTGTGAGACATAATTTCAAGTTAACCTACCAAAGCGAACACTTAAATTGCAATATAAACTATGTTTGAGTAAAAGTATTGAGTATTCAGTTTGGTGGTAGAAATTCTTTTAAGTGTTTATGCTGCCAATAAAATAGATGATGATATCCCAAAGTCATCGGTTACCGGGAATGCAATGTCAAAAGCTGTTTAAAATGTACCATACTTTATATACCAATGTTTAAAATGCTGAACGATTTTTATTTAATGTTAAGAAAGAAGACGGAACTTTTTAAATAGTTTAAATATTTGTCTTTACATTAAGCAAATTAAAAGTTAGCCTATAGGCTGAATTGTTTTCAAAACGGGAGAAGTATCGGAATTCTTCCACTTCTCGTACAATTTGCATATTATAGCACCTGAAAATATGTTTTCGTAGATGTGTGTCAATTTATATTTATAAATTTTGTTGATTATTTTGAATATATTCATATAACACCAATATATTTTTATATAAGATATGATAATATTTATCAAATTATTGCATTTTTCAGAATGTTTTGTGACAACAGTTATTATTGTTAACTGACGCTAGAGAAAATTGCTGGTGTACGCGTTTATTGTATTTGTTTTTCCCACCAAACATAGTTTGGAGTCGTTTATTTAGAATTAAAATTCTTATTTTAATTATTTCGTGGCATAAAATGCTGAAGTTGACAGAAGCTCTTCGGAGCTCAGTATTCCTCGTGTTGCTAGAAGCAATTGTAGACAAATTATGGATAACCTATCACCAAAGCAGTTAATATTGTGTGGTAAGTTTGACAAAACATTGAGCTACGCCTATGAAAAGTGTGTGACAATATTGTGCCTATGTTAAGCATATTGTAGATGGCTATGATGTGAATAAAACGCATTTAGCACAAGTCTTACGTCTTTCTGTTTATTTTTACTCGGGTAACTATGACTCGCTCTTTTCTGGAGACTATTTCAAGCCAACTTTCAAGTCATACTAGTTATTTACGCGTCGTCTGACGGCTCTGAAACATGGCATGCATATACTAGGGTAATAGATATAAAGCAAAGTTATAGAGAGAAAATGTTTGCACTTCAATCGGATGCAGAATTAAGACGTCATAAAAATGGTACCAATCGAAACAATTGCGATTTTTAAAGTACTACTATTCCCTTACTCGTTGTAGTATTGAGCTGGGATTTGGCATGGGTATACTACAGGGAATGTCCTCAAAGCTATACGGATTTTTAAATTTCAAACCGGATGCAGCCATATGACGTCTCGAAGATGGTACCTTGGTGCCAACCGATTTTCGTCGTAATATAGCCGTGTTTGGTGTCATTTCAAAGGTCTTGACTTTGAGAATAAGAATATAAACCTATTTATTATATTGAAATAGCAACAAATCACTTTGAGATTTCATAATTTACCGTAATTATGCCATAATTATGTGACGTAACTTTTCGGAATATTGCCGTATTTGGTAGCGAGGTTATTGATGTGTATGTGACGTCATTACAGATTCTTTTGCTGTACCCCGAGTATCGCACATTCGTGCTTGTTATCTTTGTTTACAATGTTTTCATATCGTGAATCCTACGGCCCAATGTTGTTGCTAAGATCATAAAAATAAGTACAGTACGTTTAACTCACCAACACAACGTATCATCCTGTGAGTCTGCCTGTGCGATATACCGTATCTTATCAGATAAGTTATCAACTTTTTTTTGTCTGGAAACGGTCAGCGAGAGAGGAATTTACATCGTTTATGTATAGGTAAGAGGGAGAGTTGTGGCTCTCTCGGATCTTCTGGGGTAAAAAGGAAAGAAACCCTTATTTCACAAAGATGATCTAGGAAGATATTATTCTGACGAACGTTAAGCGACACCAATTCGCTTAAAATCAAGATAAACACCTAACACAACACTTAAAATGAAAATAATTAAAATGTAGGCCTATAATAATAGAATGTATAATAATAAGATGTATATTTCAACATGATTATGATGAAAGTTGTACGTTTGGGGTTCAGTGTATAATTTTATTTTTTTATAATAATTATTATAATAATAATATAATAATTGGATTTAAATGAGATTTAATACATCCGAAAAGAAAGCACTCCACACTTGGAAAAATATAGCATCCTCTTCTATGCAACTTTATAAACCGATTTATTATGCGCTATAAGTTTTTGTTTCAAGTTCTTCAACAAAATACCCTTTCATATTTTATATCTTTCGTCGTTCTCCATGTTGAAACCTTGGATGTTACAGCAGACCTCTCAACTCTCCAGATAATGGTGGCAGTCCCGATATTCTGTATCATTCTCCCGCTTTCCCGCTAAAATACAATTATTTCTCCAGAGGTTTTTAATAAAACATAAAAAGTATCCCGATAATGTACGACTTCTAGACAGAGATAAGGGAGATTGCAACATTCTAGTATCTGTCCTGAAGATGCCCGTAACACATATAGTTAATAAGAGAAATATTGTGTTTTTGTCGCATTTCTGCCTTTAAATTGTTTGAATAGCGCCCTTCTATGGAATTTTAAAAATGTTATAGCGCCATTTAATTGTTCTAATAGTTAACATGCAAACATACTTCCCGATATTTCATTTTTCCAAGTTGAGAGATCTGTAACTGTGTGGCTGACAGGAATATTACATAAATTATTATATAAGATTTAAATTGCTTGGCAAATGCAGATGTTCTGTTCTTAGAGCTCTTCACTGGCTCATCGCAGGATTTAATATAAATTACTCATAATCACACTTAAAGCACGAATTAATATTGGACCAGATTATTTGAGCAATGTCAATAAATAAATAATAATAGTTCCATCAGTCAGTTTTGGACAGCTATAGACAGGGCGTTATGAAAGGTCATATAAGTGGTCTTATCGTATAAGCGGCCTAATAATGAAAACAGAAAACAGATTTTTAGAGAGGATCTAAAGAACGTTAAATTGGAAGAGCTTTTCCGCCTAATAAGCTGTCATGAAAAGTTTAATTTTTATAACAATAATGGATAAAAATGTTCCCTATAAAACTGAAAGCCATGGATTACACTAGACCCTAAGGTGATGGTTATTAAACGTCAGATCGCAATTAATAATGATTTAATAAAGAATGGAAATCGGATGAATTCCGTAACATCCCTTATAAGGTTAACCAAATGTCAAAATCATTAATATAGAAAACAAATCATTATAATAGTAATACTAGGCACCTGTTGGAAAGGTATAGACCAATTTGTAAACTTTAAAAAGAGTAATAGTTGGAATAAAAACCTAGTTAATGACTCATGTGAAGGGAAGGTATCACTTCTTATCGTCTGGTTTTGAGGCTATTCAACCCAAAGAAAATCAGCAAAATGTACCTGTTTCCTCACAACTAATCATTGATTTGGAGAATAAACTTTAAAATGTCAAATGTAACAAAGACCCAGACCTAGACAATGGATCCTAAAAGAGTGTTCCTATATTATTTCAAGACCTGTGTTATTTCTGTGCAATTTTGAATTCTTGTATTAAGGAGTTTTATCACATATTATATGTCTGGAAAAGTGCGGATGTAATCTGTAATCTATAGTAAGTACGTTTCGATCGTTGATGCGCTTATATTACGAATGTTTTACTGCGACTGGTGTTCGCGAAGTGGTACGCGTCATATTTGGTATGTAGTGAGGTTCTGCACATTTTTATACTTGTCTGCATTTTTTGCTTACTATAGCCAAACCGGTTCAAATCGATTTTGTATTTTTGTCTTCAACTCCCCCATAATGGTTTCGAGAACTTTAACTGTAGAAGAAGTAAATGAAATAAAGCTAGATCATTCTTGATGTAGTGAGGTTCTGCACATTTTTATACTTGTCTGCATTTTTGACATAAAAGGTGCAAAAATAAACTCTGCGCCATTGTATGAGAAAAAGGCGCAAATTAGCACCGTTTTAAGGTCTGCAACTTTAGTTTTAAGTGTGTAGAAAACTAACCTTGGCGTAGACAACCTTTTACGATACGATACGATAAGACTTTATTGTCACAACGGCAAAAATATACAGTTATGAGATATGGGACCTTAGGTACACTTGAGTTAGTATGAATATAGCATAAATTACAAGACTAAAATAAATAAAAAAACAGGGAAATGTGACAGAAACATGAGTAATAAGCGGACTAGCGTTTGAAATCTCTATTATACAACCTGACAGCTGATGGAATATATGTGTTTCTAAATCTGTTTATTTTGAATTTGGGGTGGAGTAATCTACCTGATCTGCAGGTAACAAGGGTATCAAAGACAGGGTGAGTAACATCAGACATAATACAATTAAGTTTTTTAGACATCATTTCATTACATAAGTGTTCCAACAATTAACATCGGTGCCTATAATCTTACCCGCTTGCTTAATAATCGAATTTAATTTTTTCTTACTATTTTTAAATACTTTAAAGTTCAATTAATTTAACCATATAATGATACAAAGTGAAAGAGCAGATTGTACAACAGAAACGTAAAACATATGTAAAATATTGGACTTAACATTAAATTTTCTCATTCTCCGTAGAAAGTACATTCTTTTATTACATTTGGTAGCGAGCTTATCCGTGTTAACATTCCAATTTAGTTTATCGTCAATATAATTGCCAAGATATTTTTGATCTTTAACAATTTCCACCTCTTTACCATTGATCAACAGACACTCATGGTTTTGATTAGCTTTCTTGAAGTCAACAAAAATTTCCTTAGTTTTTCGACATTAAGTACGAGATGATTTTGAGTACACCAATCGACAAAAGAGTTAACATATTCCTTATATACATCTAAGTTATTATTGTCATCGATTGAACCTACTAAACAAGTGTCATCTGCAAATTTAATAGAGAAGCATTTAGTTTGGTCAACAACAGGCGGTACAAAATCATTAGAGTAAAGTGAAAAAAGGAGGGGCGACAGCGAACAGCCCCGAGGAGCACCAGTATTGCAAGGCAAACAACCAGAAACTGAATCATTGAATGTGACCGACTGCTTTCTGTTGTTTAGAAAATCAGCTACCCAAAGATTCAGCACAGGATTAACATCCATCAACTTCAGCTTGTTAATTAAGAGGTGTGGCTGAAAAGTGTTAAATGCCGAGGAGAAATCTAAGAACAATAGTCTAGCATGTGACCTGGGCTTGTCAAGATGCTCCGCAACCTTGTGGGTAATCGTAATTACCGCATCTTCAACACTGCGATTTTTCCTATAAGCAAATTGATGACTGTCTAACAAATCATTAGTTTCCAAAGTCAACTTATATTTAACGATTTTTTCTAGGCACTTCATAGGGATTGCTGTTAAAGCTATCGGTCTGTAATCATTTGATCTGCTAGGTTTACTAATCTTAGGTATATGAATAATGTTAGACAGTTTCCACAAGCTGGGAATCTTAAAACTATCCAGAGACCTTTAAAAAAGATATTGAAATATTGCACTAATTCTTTAAAATATGACTGGTCCAGCTGCCTTTTTATGTTTAACATTCCTTAAGCTACTTTCAACATCATTGAGATCACTCATGACTCTATCATAATCATTGACATCACTAAGGATATCAGATACAATATCCTGTCTTTCATTGCTAAAGACCAAACAATCGAATCGCGTATAGAAAGTATTTAACTCATCAGCTGAGAACAAAGAGTTTTTGTCTGAACGGGGTGATTGTTTTGAGTAACAAGTAATCTTCCTCAAACCTTTCCAGGTTTGTTGTATGTCCCCCGATTTAAAATCTTGTTCGATTTTATCCGCGTAATTTTTCTTGTTCTTTGCAATATCTTTCTTGATTCCCTTATCAATAGAACCTCCGTTCATAAAGACCTCCCAGTCAGTTGCCTCGAAACACTCTTTAAGGTTTTCCACCGCGTCAGTAGACCAGATTTGAATAGATTTAGTAACAGGCTTCTCCCGTTTGATCTTTTGTTGATACACTGGGAGTAACTGAACTAAATTATGGTCCGATTTTCCGATACCTGGCTTGATATATGCTTTGTAGGCGTTGGGAATGTTTCCATAACAAAAGTCAATGGTGCTATTATGTCTTGTAGGTAGATCAACGTATTGTTTCCAATGTGGAATTACCTTCTTAAGACTGCAATTGCTGAAGTCCCCGAGTATCACTTTGAACGCATCAGGGGATTTTGTCTCATACTTGTTAGTAATTTCAGCTATCTTTCTGCTCGCAACATCACAGTCCGCCTTAGGATGGATATAACACACCATAAGATAAATCCGTGGACTTTCACGCGGTAAATAAAAGGGTCTGAGACCAAGTAGCATTATTTCAACATCAGAAGAACAGTATTTTTCTTTAACAGATACATTATTACACCACCGTTTATTGACATATGCACATACACCGCCACCTCTACTTTTTCCTGAGTCAATGTTCTTATCAAGACGCTCACAAGAGAAACCCTCAATACTCACATCGCTGTCAGAAATGTTTCCTTGAACCAAGTTTTGCTGAAACAGATCAGAGAAGAGTTCTTAAAATCTTCTTGATAGCTTACACAAGCTTCTAATTTACCAAATTTGTTACAAAGTGAATGCGAGTTTCCAAACAGAATGGTAGGTAGTGGGGGATTGAACTTTCGTCGCCGTAATCTAACCTTAATACTTCACGTTATTAGTTCTCCCTTGTTGAAAATGTCTTGTTTAATCAAAGACAACGTATACCTTTTCACCACAGGGTTCGTGGCTGAGGTCAATTTTACCGTCTTTGCCGATGATCTCCTGGCGGGGGTTCCGTGCATAAAATATATGAATTACACCACCGTCATCGAGCGAATCGGCTGAGACGGGACTATCAGACTCCAATTTAAAAAAAAAAAAATTAAAATTGAACTCAAGCAGTTGCTTGATCAGGTCAAATTATTTCTCGATCCACTGCAATTTGCCTATCAGAGCAATACTGACAAATTGCCATCCAACTTTTCTAGACCACAATTTTCCGTAGATTACGAATATGGAAGGTAATCGATCAGGATAGGAAGCGTTTTCGAGATATAAGGAGTTAAATTTCAAAATTTACCAATTACAACAATGTATTATGTATATGTATTATAACAAATGTATTGAAGCACAATTTGGTCTTTTATTTCATTTTCTATTTAATCACCTTATGAAAAAAAAATCCTTTGTGATTAAGGGTCAAATGCCAATATTGACCAATCATAGAACTTACCTATAAAAAAAACTAATATTTAAAAAAAATTGGATGTTTTCTCATCCTGTTAATCATACACAATGTAAAAGAGCGAATACATCATTTCATCAGTTGACATAATGTCAATTCCATCAGTTGACATAAGGTCAAAGTCAACATTTTAATATGCGTATTAGTTAGTTACCAAATAAATGCAAAGTTGTCCATACTATGATATCGATGGTTTTACAAGTAATCAAATTATTGGATCAATAGGCCTAAAGTTATGTTATTTCAATATAATTTTGATTAATATAATTATAATACTGTATTAATCAAATAAGACTTCGATGAGGATAGGAAGCGTTTTCAGAGAAATAAGGGGTCAAAGTTTAAAATTGAAAAAGTATGTGTTATATATATTATGACCAATTTATTGAAGTTCAATTTAATCTTTCAATGCATTTGTACTGAATGGTTATAGGTATCTATTCAGTCACCTTATAAAACAAATACTTTATAATTAAAGGTCAAATGTCAATATTGACCAATCACAAAATTTGCCTATAAAAACTAACATTTAGGACAAAATGTTATGTTTTATCATTCTGGTAAGACATCAACCAATCATACACAATCAAAAGAGTACATTAATCATATTGATATACTAAATAATGCAAAGATATTCAAACTATAAGATGTTTCTCTCTCTCTGATTTTCTTTCTTTTTATCCTTCTTTCATTGTAGGCCTACTGTATATTTATATTTATTTTTTAAGGTTGTCAGAGCCGGGGGTGGTATTGGGGTTAAGCTCCCATTACCTATAAAATGCTGCCATAGGGCGTGCGTCTCAAATAGCCTCTGACAACTGAAAGTCCAACTCCTGGCCTGCACGAATGGCTTAGTTCTTTCTTTAAGCCTGGCAAAACCTGCTTTCTACTGACAGGAGAAGGGACGAAGGCGAGCCCCTGGCGCCTCAAAACCAAAAGCTTACTTGGACAGGTGGAGTTCATCAGCCGTGATAGGTAGTTCACCTAGGAGAAGGAAAACTCTGATTTAAAACCTCCGCTGCCTTGCGGCTATATCCATCATGGAAAAGGCTTCAGGAGTAAACCTCAAGGATAAATCCGGAGTGAAGCCCCTAAGGCGGTTGGAACATCGACTCGATCTCCTTCCGGCAGCTTCTGCAGCCAAACTGGTACCATACGTATTGCTCTGCTCTTCTATGGACTTCATCGGTAAAGGCCGAGAGGGGGATTCTGCCGACTGGGAGTCGCAGGGTTCCCATATTTTTCTTCGCCCAGGCGTGCACCATGGAGAGGTCACTTCAGTGCTGTTGTAAAAAACGGCTAAAATCAACACGGGAGACAGCAGTTTACGAGTGATAAGCCAAGACCAATTGGCGTAGGTCAAGGCGCTACGGGTTGTCTCCGATGGTGGGAAGGACCATCGCAGTCCCACTGGTCAGCTTTCGCCCGCCTCAAGCCGAGCAGCCATCGGCCAGTAAGATGCTGACCCGCCACAGTCTGCCTGCTTCAATGGGTGCTTGGAGCTTAGGATTCTTCCGACAAGCGGAGTGTAACTACTGCACCACGCAAAAGATTAAAGAAAAGATTAAAGAATACTACTTTGCGATTTGCAAGCTGGAACGTCAGGACCATGTGTCCTGGCTTTTCGAACGACCCACGAACGACCAACGACTCAAGAAAAACGGCTATCATCAACCGTGAGCTCAAGAGGCTCAACATCGATATCGCTGCATTACAGGAGACAAGACTCCCCTCGAATGGCAGTATAAGAGAAAGGGACTACACGTTCTTTTGGCAGGAGTTGGAACCTGACCAACCACAACTCCATGGAGTGGGGTTCGCTGTTAGTAACTCTCTTGTGGCATCAGTCGAACCACCATCCAAGGGCACCGCCCGAATCCTCTCACTCCGCCTATCAACATCTTCGGGCACAGTAAACATCTTGAGCATCTATGCACCAACTCTTTGCTCAACACCCGTGTCTAAAGATGAATTTTATGAAGAGCTGGACTCTGCCATCAGAGGAATCTCAGCCACAGAACATCTGTATTTGCTTGGCGACTTTAACGCCCGTGTGGGATCTGACCATCACTCCTGGTCCAGGAGCATTGGTCATTTTGGTGTAGGAAAACTAAATGAGAATGGCCAGAGGCTTCTGGAGCTTTGCAGTTATCATGACCTCTGCATTACCAACACATTCTTCTCCACCAAGCCTCAGCACAAAGTGTCCTGGCGACATCCAAGATCTCACCACTGGCACCAACTCGATCTCGTCATCACTCGAAGATCTTACTTAAATGACGTAAACATCACTCGCAGTTACCATAGTGGAGACTGCGATACTGATCACTCTATGGTGCGCAGCACAGTGTGTCTCCAACCAAAACAAATTCATCGCTCCAGGCACATAGGACGCCCACGCATCAACACAGTTAAGACCAATCTGCAAGATCTGTGCGCTCGTTTTGCCCAAACCATCGATGAAATGATGAAAGACTGTCCAACAGCCAACTCAGAAACGAGATGGGCTCATATTCGTGATGCCATCTATACCTCCGTCAAAGACATCTTCGGCGTGAAAGATAGGAAAACCCCCGATTGGTTTGAATCAGGAATTTCTGCGATGGAGCCAGCTTTAGAAGCAAAGCGTGCAGCGCTAATTGACTACAAAAGAGACCTTTCAGAAAGAACACTAGAGGCTCTTCGTAAATCTAGAAATAACGCTCAAAGGATAGCTCGACAGTGTTCCAACTGGTTGAACCTCTGTCAAGATATTCAACTCTCTGCTGACCACGGCAACACTGGCGCCATGTACGCTGGTATAAAAGGCCTTTGCACCTAGTGCAACGAAGATCGCACCATTAAAGACCGCCTCTGGTACCATCATAACTGATCGTGGAAAGCAGATGGAGAGATGAGTAGAGCATTACCAACAACTCTACTTGAGAGAAAACATTGTCACCGACTCAGCCATTGAGTGCATAGTTTTTCTCCCCATAATAGAAGAGCTCGAAAATCCACCTACTCTGGTGGAACTAAGCAAGGCCATTGATGTCTTGGCTTGCGGTAAAGCCCCAGGCAAGGACGGTATCCCACCAGAGGTCCTCAAGGCTGGTAGCTCCACACTACTACAAAAGATACACGAGCTTCTGCTACAATGCTGGGAAGAAGGCTCAGTACCCCAGGATATGCGTGACGCAAACATCGTTACACTGTATACGAACAAAGGCGATCGTAGCGACTGCATCAACTATCGTGGAATATCCCTTCTTAGCATAGTAGGTAAAGTCTTCGCACGTGTTGTACTAACTAGATTACAATCACTTGCAGAACGTGTCTATCATGAAGCCCAGTGCGGCTTCAGAGCTGGAAGATTAACCATCGAAAAGTGCCGTGAGCAGAGCCCCTGTACATGGCCTTCATAGATCTAACGAAAGCCTTCGACCTTGTCAGTAGGAAAGGTTTCTTCTCCCTACTACAAAGGATCGGATATCCTCCAAAGCTTCTGAGGATGATCACCTCCTTTCACGATGACATGCACAGTGTTGTCCAGTATGGTGGCTCATCTTCGGCATATTCTTTTCCCTGTTACTATCATATGCCTTTCGTCAGTCAAATGACGGAGTCTACCTACATACTCGAAGTGACGGAAATCTGTTCAACCTTGCCCGCCTCCGTGCAAAGACCAAGGTGCGACGTCTACTTATTAGAAAGTTGCTCTTCGCTGATGACGCTGCCATCACAGCCCACAGTGTAGAAGCACTCCAGCGCCTCATTGACTGCTTCTGACATGCATGCGAGGAGTTTGGCCTTATCATCAGCCTTAAGAAAACGAACGTTCTAAGTCAAGATGCAGCAAATGCTCCTGAGATCAAAATTGGCGATTATACTCTTGAGGTGGTGGACAAGTTCACTTACCTTGGTTCCACTGTTTCCAGTAACCTCTCATTGGACGCCGAACTCAACATCAGGATTGGAAAAGCGACATCAGCCATGGCTCGCCTAACAGATAAGGTTTGGAAAAACCGCATGCTGACCATTATCACCAAGGTGAAGATCTACCAGGCTTGTGTCCTAAGCACCCTATTGTACAGCAGTGAATCATGGTGTCTTTACACCCGCCGCCAAGAGCGCAGATTGAATTCATTTCATCTGCGCTGCCTGAGAAGGATACTCGGCATCAAATGGCAGGATCATGTCTCAAACAAGACCGTTCTAACTAGGGCAGGTTTGCCCAGGATGTACTCACTGCTTACCCAGAGACGCCGTCGATGGCTGGGCCATGTGAGGTGCATGGATGACGGAAGAATACCCAAGGACTTACTCTATGGTGAGCTTGTCACTGGAACTAGACCCAAAGGAAGGCCCATGTTACGCTTTAAAGACGTATGCAAGCGTGATCTGAAGTCGGGAAACACAAACGTCACAAACTGGGAGGCTGTAGCCTCCGATCGCAGTATTATATGTGGAGATCCACTATCAAGATGTGTGTCCAAACAAGCGAGAGTGGACGCGACAAGAAATGGACGCTACTCAAGAAACGTAGAAAGGAGAGAGCATTCTCTGCTCCAACCGACCAGGAGCCGTCGTACATCTGCCCAAAATGTGACAAATCATACCGCTCAAAAATCGGACTTCTTAGTCACAGCAGGCGCTGTGACCCTGCACCGAATGACGGATAGAGGGCGCATACATATTGTCTCTCGAGACAGACGGCTGCCAACATCAACATATTTTTTATATCTTTGTTAATTTTGTGTTTTTATAGTTTATTTTGTATTTACTCTTTGTATTGTTTGAGGGTCCCTAATTATCAGCTGATGCTGGATGGACCACCCTCATAAAATATTGTTGAAATAAAAAATAAAAATAAAAGTAGATGCAATCACGTTATTTGTGAAGTTATGGTATAGTGATATTTTTTTCTAGTGCGCATTATTTTAATTGTATTATAATACTGTAAAATAAATAATACCATTCATATTATGACTGTTAAATGTTATGATGTTAAAATGTTACGCTGACCTTCAATGATTTGCCACTACACATTTGCATTAATCATATTGATATACTAAATAATGCAAAGATATTCAAACTATGAGATTGTAAATGTAATCACGTTATTTGTGAAGTTATGGTATAGTGATATTTTTTCTAGTGCTCATTATTTTAATTGTATTATAAAACTGTAAAATAAATGATACCATTCATATTATGACTGTTAAATGTTATGATGTTAAAATGTTACGCTGACCTTCAATGATTTGCCACTACACAGTTGCATTTATTAGGGCTACAATATTCGTAAACTACTATTCATCAGAATCAGAGAATACCAGTTTATCCACAGGATAGGACATAAGCAGATCCAGGTGGCCCAGTCCACCCACATCCTCCCACCTTTAAATTCAATTCACAATTTCTAGGACTCTGGCCATTCACTGATACCATCTTTTTCTATTTAATGATCTTGGATTCATCACCATGTGTTGTCTTTTATTTGTCAAGTTCTGCAAATACTGCATGTTTCAAATATTTCCATGATTACCTTTCATTTCTTTCACTTTTGAAAATATTAAGAGAATATTGCCTGTTTCCCTAGTTGACGACACATTTACTCATATCTATAATCTTGGTCAATAATGCTTTATATTTTACTTTTATTGGCTAATAAAAACTGGAATCCACAACTCACTACACAGACAGATCACAATTCCTATATGAGTCTCGATATGATTGCTAGCCACAGATAGTTTTCCTGTGCATAGTGTTGTACACATTATGTAATAAGGTCCATCTTTCCAAAGGTTGCAATATATACTATTCAAAGTTAGCAGCAGCTTGATGTCAGGAGAGAATAAACTCATCTGATTCTCTTCTTTATGCGTCTATCTAACGAACGTAAGATATTTTCATTTCAATTATTATTATTATTATTATTATTATTACTTGTATAGCGCACATTTATACAACATTTAGTTATAATCAGCGGCGCTTCACATCAATTAGTATCGTGACATTGTTTGAAATATAGGGCTTTTAAATGTTTTTAAAACTGATTATAGTGTTTAATGTGACTTGGTAATCTGTTCCAAATTTTGGGTCCTGCTACGGCGAACGAACGGTCAGCAAATGTCTTTCGTTTAGTTCGTGGGATTGTCAGGTTATAATTGCTGGTGCTTGAACGAGTACTGCTAGAAACATTCCGTACAGTAAGAATATCTCTCAGGTAACTTGGAGCGGAACCTTTAAGCGAACGCCATACAAGACACGCTATTTTGAATTGACATCTATGAGACATCGGAAGCCAGTGCAAGGATCGCATGGCGCAAGTCAATGTCAACTAATATAAAAAATCAATGCTTGGAATGATTGTGTTCACTGTAAATGATTATGTCTCTTCCCTTTTTCGAAAAAGAAATCAATCATGGTGGTCAAATCCTGGTGGTCACGTATAGAGATAATCGAAACTGCTTTGCAGAACTAGACCAAATGAACAAAATCTTCACAGACTAACGCCCGTATTCTTAAACCGGACTTTAGTCGTAGTTCGAGCTAAAACTAAAAAAATGACGTCATTTTAATTCATAAACCGAACTTCAACTAAATCACCGACTAAATCAGGCCAACCTCGACTAAATCGAGACGGATTTTGATCAATTTTTTTAGTCCTGGAGGGGGCAGACTAAATGGTCGACTAAATGGTTTTTAAACGATGTTTATAAAAAACGTAACAGTCATTGAGTTGTTATATTGGCCAGATATTGAAGTATGAAATATCTATATTTATATTAGCTTAATTAAATATACATTGGTATAAATTATAATAATGAAAATCATCTTTATTTACAACTGTATACAAATTACATTATTTTCTTCGCGCAAGTCCGACTTGAGCTACGTCACGCCATAGCGACAATGGGAGATGCGGCAATTCACCACGCGATGGAATGTTTAGGGGGCCTAGCGCTTTCTTGTCACGCTATGAAGTGCGTGGTTCGTGGCGATCATACTTTGTTGGGGGCCTAGAAAATATAAAGGTTACCGTACCGCCATGGTTCCTAAATATATTTTTAAGATTTTATTTGTTGTTAATCAAATATACTTCACTGTTAAATTAATACTGGTATTTTTCTAATAATTAACGATTAAAATTATTTTTCATGTATATAGTCCTGATGCGTAAAAAGTGTTGTAAGAAATGGAAAGTGATATCAATGCGCAAAATTTCGTCTGCTCCTCAAATACTCTCTTGTCATTGGCCAATGTATAGCCTTTGTTACCCAGACGTGTGCAACTCGACTAAAAGCTCGACTTCATTAAGTCGAACTGCAAACTTCGACTACTTCGTTTTTGAATCGAATTTGAAGTAATAGCTCGAACTACGACTTTTCCAAGTCGAACTTCGAACTACGACGATAGTCAAAATGTAAAATCATTACATGTACATGAGTTCCAGATTTATCTATTCACTGAGGTTGGTATGTACATATTCTAGACGTACTAGTTGAACTATGTTCTGATTGCAATGGAGATGAAAAAAGTGATAACCAATAATATAGTAAGATTTGTTAGATGTTTATCCACCAAAATGCTCAAAGCGCCTGTGAAAAACCAATGGAAACTAATCCGTAAACTTTACAAAGCTACCAAATCTAGACATTTTTTAAGGATTTGTTTACCAGTTAAGGTGCACAGACTGGTTAGTATCTAACTAACGCCCGTATTCTTAAACCGGACTTTGGTCGGAGTTCGAAGTTCAGGACTATATACATGAAAAATAATTTTAATCGTTAATTATTAGAACAATATCAGTATTAATTTAACAGTGAAGTATATTTGATTAACAACAAATAAAATCTTAAAAATATATTTAGGAACCATGGCGGTACGGTAACTTTTATATTTTCTAGGCCCCCAACAAAGTATGATCGCCACGAACCACGCACTTCATAGCGTGACAAGAAAGCGCCAGGCCCCCTAAACATTCAATCGCGTGGTGAATTGCCGCATCTCCCATTGTCGCTATGGCGTGACGTAGCTCAAGTCGGACTTGCGCGAAGAAAATAATGTAATTTGTATACAGTTGTAAATAAAGATGATTTTCATTATTATAATTTATACCAATGTATATTTAATTAAGCTAATATAAATATAGATATTTCATTCTTCAATATCTGGCCAATATAACAACTCAATGACTGTTACGTTTTTTATAAACATCGTTTAAAAACCATTTAGTCGACCATTTAGTCTGCCCCCTCCAGGACTAAAAAAATCGATCAAAATCCGTCTCGATTTAGTCGAGGTTGGCCTGATTTAGTCGGTGATTTAGTTGAAGTTCGGTTTATGAATTAAAATGACGTCATTTTTTTAGTTTTAGCTCGAACTACGACTAAAGTCCGGTTTAAGAATACGGGCGTAAGTATTCTCAGTTATCTCAGTACCTAGACAAATAAAAACCGAATATAATATATTGCCAACGTAAAGAAGCAGATCAAATCAGATAGTTTATTGCCTCAAAATGAATATTGCAGGCCTGCAACCATGTTCTGACCAATCTCTGCGAAATGAATTTTGAAAAGTTTTATCAGGTGCCGTTTTCGGCCACCTCGACTTGTATAGACTATAGCATTATAAAAAGATGGGAAAATAGGGGTGTCCCATTTATTAATTTAGTGTGCTAATACTGATTTTGTTCTTTTGTTTAGTGCATTATGTTTCAGCAACAAAGGGAAAAAACTACGCCCTGCACACTACAGAATTAATTGCAGTTTTCAAGTTAATACAATATATGTGACCTGCTCTGGCAAAGTGAAACATAAGTCGAAAATTTAAATTTTTCAGATTTGTATTCTATCTGGTAGGAAATGTTATATCCTTTACAATGATACCAAACTTAATATTTAACATGAAGGGGATCCCGAGATATTGTACGTTAAGTCGAAGCATGTATAAAAAAATATACAAATAACAGTTTTGAGAAAATCATGATTGAATGTCAATGTTATTTTATAAAACAACAACACAAATTAATATTTGTTAATCTAATAGTGTATACTTTCTAAGTATCACACATTCACAAAATATGATACAATGAAATGTTTTTTGGTAGGATATTGATTACTGTGACAATGCATACAAAAAAATATTTCCACTTTTTATGTTAAGTACATACTTGTGTTTCTTTTAAGCACTTGCTTAAAATGGTAAAAAAGGGGGTAAATTAATGTTTTTACACTAAAAAAACTGTATTATTCTTTAAGAATTAATTAAATGTATACAATAAATTAAGTTATATAACATTAAATACCATTTCTTGAACTACTGGATTTAAGTACGTTCTTAAAAGTTACTTAAATAATTTAAATTTTAGTTGTGTAGTGCCTGCTGATTAGATAACAAATACAACTTAAATAACATTATGCGATTGCTTTAATCAATTAAATAATGGATATGTTTTAAGCACATACTAATGTATTAAGTTTGTTTTAAGCATTTACTTAAAATTGTGTAATGTTCATGAAATCATGTTGGTGTAAGTGCATAATAATAGCCTACAATAACATGAATTAATACAATACTTATTATGTAAAAACAATAAATATGGTAGGCCTATGTGATATGTAGGCAAATAAAAGTGCCACTTAGGCCTAGCCTACCTATCCTAGCTAGGCCTATTTGCCCTGCAACCTACCTAGCTAGCCTACCTAGGCCTAGGCCCTAGCTAGTCTAGTCTAGACCTGCTAGGCCTACCCTACTAGGCCCTAGTCTAGGGCCTAGGCTAAGACAAGTAGGCCTAGAAGGACCCAGCCTGGAGTCCAAAAGGCTACTTAGTAGGCCTAGGCTAGTCACTACACTGGCTGTAATAATTTAATATCATAGGTCCTTTGCTACTCTCATTATGTTTTTTATTTTTTAGTCATTGTATTTGGCCTAGGCCTAGGCCCTAGACTAGATCCATCGATTATCTTAAATCTGAATTGTTTACACTCTCTTCTCCGCGTAAAAAGTAAACAGGTCAAAGGTCATTATAAGGATAAGCCAATTACAGTACTGTATTTCTACTACGCGCTAGCCATTACATGGCGTATCCTTGACAACGGATTTCTGTTGTGTAAAAATCACGTTAGAGAAGCTTTTTACCTCCTCTAATTCCCGCTGAAGAAGCCAAAAATATTGAAAACCACTTGAAATACCCACTGAATATGGCTTATGAATATTTAAATTTTCAGACTCTACCATGTTTCTAAAGGTAGCTATACAAATATTTTCATAAACTGCACAGTTTTCTAACAGTTTTTCATGCACTTTATTTCATTTTTTGCAACAAAATGAAATCAAGACAAAAAAGGTACTCATTAAAATCACTTATTTAGCCCTTTTATAAACTTAATTCACACAAAATGAAACTTGATCTTGATTCTTAAATAGTTGTAGATTCCAAAAAGGGGAAAACCCTATTTTCACCAAGATAGTGATTTTTAACTTACATAGTACTTCTATAGGTCAATACACTGAATAAAGATCAGCGAGTTATGTTTCACTATGCCAGAGCAGGTCACATATTATGACTCTTTATTTTTATATAATTTTGTATGCATCCTTCTCTACTGTGTAGAAATAAATGTTCTAATTGAACAACGTTTGCATCAAAATGTTATAATAACGAATGAAAAACTACACTAAAAAAGTCTGTCAAACAAAATATAACGAAATAATTACCAATTGTGAGAATATTTTTGAAACGATTTTAAAATGTTTATGGGAAATTACCTTGCACCAAGACATAAAAAGACCGTTATTATAACGCTGTACGCAGCACCTTCTCAATTCGGTCTTTATCCCCTTACTGATATTCCCAGCCCACAATATCCCCAAATAGAATATCACTGATTTGTAAAACATTCAACAAATATCCTGCTTTACCTCAAACGAACCAAATATCTTCAATCAGTACTCAACCTTGTATTTTAACTTTTTAATTATGTTCAACCAACATGTCCACCCATTTAAGCCTATACTTAGTCAAACACTACTCCCAGATACTTATAATAGTTAACAATCTCTACTTCCCTTCACTTAATGTATACTGAGTCCATACTGTCAGACCCATTATGTTTTAGAAAATCTATCCGTATTTCTTTCGTTTTTGTTTAGTTGTTTAAATCCTTACCACTGTAATCGGTAAATCGAATAATCTCAGAAAGGTATAGAGAAGAACCGTAATTAATAAATCTAAGCCGAGTCGTCGTAAAACAAAAATACATATAATTATGTCATTTTGTTTCTGTATCTACAATATCGTTTCGTTTATTTACATTTAGCATTAAATGTAAATATCAGGTGATCAGTAAAACAAAAAAAAAATCATATAATTATGTCAATGAATTTTCAATTATGCTCATCTACCGATGCCAGGTTCCTAAGTTCAAATCCATGATTTTATCCCTTACAAATAAAAAATATGATTTATTTACCGATAGTGATTGGGCCGATTAGAATGTCTTGTACAACGTACAAAATACATGAAAACATAATTATGTAGAAATGTCTGTAAGTACTGTTATATCTGGTTCGGTAGTAGGTAGGTAGAATGACAGACGGAATGAAACAAGTAGTCAGCATGTAGAACTCAAAGTAACTTTTAATAGGTAATCCTCTACAGTATTGGTGTTGAGGTTGCAAAGTGGCAAGGTGTCAATGTGGCAATGTGTTCATTTATAACTACAAATACACAATAAATAGAAACGGATAATTAACAGTAGTACCGGTAATATTAGCATACTGGTCATGTGACCCAACCTGTCGCTGAATACAAAATAATGGTGCGACGGCCTAGAGTAGACGTCACCTGAACTGAATAAAATTTAACTTTTAAATCTTCTTTATCAACAATTACAGCCAGGATTCCTGGTTTATAAGACATTAACTGTGAACGAGTTCACGCTCAACATCATCCGATACTCGAAGCATATTATAATTTGCGCCCACAACGGACGACAGAAATCTTTACAACAGCCGCCCCTAAATTTAGGTACTAAATTTAAAGTAAACTATCATACAAAGGCATGTGAATACAAGGTATGCAATAAAAAACTCTTCAACGGTTACTGAAGCTCTGGGAGTTTGATCAGTTTTACAACAGGGCGTACATATGTCTTGCCCGTAACGAGTACTTCGGCAGAGCGTACTCTGCCGTCCTCTCCGGGAAAAACTTTGGTTTTTCATCCATTGGCCTCCTTCCACCACTTTATTTCTGATCTGCTGGTTTGGCAAGTGATGTCTGATGAAATGTCTCCATAAATGGTTGATCAGCACCTGGCTGTGTCTCCATCTTTTCTTGGTCAAAAGATCATGTTCTGTGTATATCCCCTGCGGCATAGCTGGATCTAGCCGCCCCATCAATAGGATGTTGGGTGTAACTGCGTTGACATCCTTTGCATCATTTTATACGTAACCAAGTGGTTTTGAGTTTAGTATACCTTCAACTTCTATAAGCAGGGTCAGTAGAACTGGTTCTGTCACTAGCTGCTCACCTAGTGCTACTCGGAGAGCTGTCTTGGCGCTCCTCACCCTCACCGCTCTCTCCCATATACCTCAAACGTGAGGAGCGTTGGGAGGATTGTAGAATAATTCTATTTGAAACGGTCGTAGTTTGTTTCGAAGATCAGCTGTCATTAGGTCGAAGGCTGACTTGAGTTCTTTGTCTCCCCCTTTGAAGTTAGTTCCACAATCACTAAAAATCTTAGCTGGTTGGCCCTTGAACGACAACAGGAATGCTTCTGTATTCATGCTCTCCAAAGCTCTAAGTGGATGGCGCCAACTGTCATACACTTGTAGACTATTCCCCTTCTCTTTTCTGTTCTCCGTCCAACTTTTACAGACATGGGTCCGAAGCAGTCAATCCCGGTGCAGTGGAAAACGGGTTTGAATATTTGTAATCTTGCAGTCAGAAAGTCTCTCATCCGAGGAATGGTAGGATTTTCTCGCCACCGCTGACATTCTTGACATAATCGTTGTTGTCCTTTAACAGCTTTTCTTCCTCTCTGAGAATCCAGAATCTCCTTCTCAGGTCCGCTAGAACACGTTCTGGTCCAGGATGTAGCAACTTAGCGTCGGTATGTCGGATAATAAGTTTTGTGATGTAGTGCTTTGGATCAAGAATGATTGGGTGCTTCATTTGCTCTTGTATAGCATTTGCTTCACTCAATCGTCCACCTACTCTTATAAGACCAGCGTCATTGTCACATTCTGGACTTAATCGCTTCAGTCTACTACCTGTACTTAGTGAGGTTCCAGTTTTCAGTGCTGTAACGTCTTCTGGGAAACAGTATCGTTCTCCAGGCTTCATTCTCAATTTGTTGAGGGGCCGCCCCATCAAACTTCCGGCCGAGGTAGAGCAACAGTGCATCAAAGTCCTTTAGGTGGCCGATCTCATCTGTAGCATCAACATTGATTAGCCCACAGAAAACACTTTTCTTGAATTCTGTATCACCAGGTTGATCTTGGAGTTTGGGCATCACTGACCAGTGGTCTGTAGCCTGAGTTAGAAAGGACGGTCCTTATTTCCACCTGTGGTCGCCTGCGACTTCCTCTCATGATATCATTTGCCACATTCTGCTTTGTGGGCACATAGTGCCAGGTCATGTCTTTGTGGTTTATTTCTGTTACTCGAGTTCCGACGAAGACCTTGAATCTACAGGTTTCTGAAGCGAGCCACGTCAGTACCGTAGTGGAATCGCTCCACAGGTGGCTCGTACTAATAGGAATCTTTAAGGTTTGCTCTATGAAGTCCATCAGTCTCGCACCAACCAGTACGGCGCAGAGTTCCAATCTTGGCACGTTTAACTGTTTCTTAGGAGCAACCTTGGATTTTGCGACGAATGCGGTCTCCACTTTTCCATCTCGCTCTCCGTGAATGTAGCCGACTGCCCCATAAGCCATTTCAGACGAATCGCAGAAGACATGTAACTGGTAAGTGGCATCCTTCAGCGTGAGATATCGTCTCGAGATGTTGACCCGATCGATGTACTTAAGTTATTCCTTCCATTGGACCCAGGAGGCTCGAAGCTCGGAGTTAGTTATTTCTCTGTCCCAATCGATGTTATCCATTTTCCACAAATCTTGGACTATTAGCTTACCCCTAATAAGGAATGCAACCAGGAAGCCAATGGGGTCGTATTGTCTTGCCAGTGTCCGGTAAATATATCGCATTGTTACAACATCTCGATGATCATGATCATCATGATAAGTGAGTCAGATCCAGTATCCCAACATAGGTTCTGCTTCATTAGTGTCTTGTTGTCACTCTATTATAGTGCAGGATGAGAGTGCTTCTTCAGGCAATCCCTTCAAAACCTCTGGTTTATTACTAGCCCACTGTCTAACCTTGAAGCCAGCCATGCTCAGTACAGCCCTGATGTCATGCACAATGATTTCAGCTTCTTCTGTAGATTTCGTGCTATCCAAAAGGCCTCCATGACGGATCTTTTCACTTCTGGATATTGTTCATCATGCTCTATAGCTAGTTTCTGGAGTAAATAAGTAGCGCAGCAGGGGCTGCAGGTAGATCTAAATAGAGATAACCATTGGGAGATGGTAGGTTGTTTAGTTTCATCACAATCTCTCCAGATGAAGCGGAACAGGAATTGGTCTTCTGGTTTTCGTCGTACCTGGTGGCACATGGCTTTAATGTCGCCAGATATCATCGCTAATTCATGTTGGCGAAACCTCAGGATTACTCCGATAAGAGATGAACCCAAATTAGGTCCGGCTAGCAGATGCTTATTCAAGTTCAGTCCCTGGAATTCGTGGGAGCAACTGAACACTAATCTGTGTTTACCTTTCTGTTCAATAACATAGTGAGGGACGAACCAAGATTCCTCAGACTTCTTGGCTTCTTCGGCTGTAATAATCTTCACTAGTTTATCGTCGATTAGCTTCTGAATTAATTGGTTGTGTTTCTCACGTCTTTCAGGCTTCTAGTTGTAGCACCTCTCCGTTCTCCTCATGTTTGGAATCATTGACTCAACACCAGCTCGGAATCGTGTACCGCTGTTATCACGCAACAAGGGAACCTCATAACGGTTCACTCCATTTACGTGAATCAGTTGTGTGGAATGTTCGAGATTGTTCACTGCCATTTGGCCGAGTCGAGAACGAGTCGCTGCCTTACTAGGAGGAAGTTCTTCCACCTGCCAAAGCCGTCTAACATCAGATTTCAGTTGTGATGACTCGCATAGGGTGAAGTTTGTTACAGTGACCGGTGGCTTGGTCAAAGGCATAAGAACTGGGCCATGCAATGTCCATCCAAATACTGTATGCACTGCTGCTGGAGATTTAATGCCTAGCTGTATCATTGGGCTTCTATGCGTATTTCTGGTAAAGGGACATCTTTCAGGTAATTGTAGTTCTCTTTGATCTCTCTTGTGGGGTACGAGTAGCTCCCCAGTGTTAACAAGGTCGAAGAAAACGCATCGTCAAGGTTATATCTTGCCGATATGTGTACGTTTACACTCAATCCAGGAACTGTGGTCGTTCCGTGTTCCACAGTTTTCAGAACAATGCTGTCTTCATGGCCTTTTATGTTTAGTTTATTCATTCCATCAGTGAGCAGCATGGTTCTCATCGACCCATCATCTACAACAGCGTAGGTAGCGACTTTGCTGGTGGGACTGTATAATGTTACCGGGATGATTTTTAGGAATACGTCTCTGGGCTTGTACTGTTGGCACAGACTGTAGAGTTGGTTGGTTGCCGTTGCTGGATTGGAAGGGGTGGACTGTTAAGATACCGGTGTCAGGGTGTCTTGCAAAACTGTTAGATGCAGTTTAGAGCACATCTTACAACCCTTCCGAAGAGTACATTCGGTGGTAACATGTTTTCTAGCGTAATTTTTACAGCGATTGTTATTAGTGATCCAGTCCTTCATCTGGGATTTGCTTAGTTCTCTAAAGCTTTTGCAGCCCCCAAGGAAATGCTCGTTTCCGTTACAGTAAGGACAGAACATCCGAGGTAGTTTCTTGCTGTCTTTCGTATCTGTAAGGGTCATAGTTGTTGGTGGTCGGTGATTTCTTTGATGATCCCTTTGGATAGTTTTTCCTTCTCTGCTTTCTTAGCGGTTAGCACCCTTCCAAATACCGGATCTTCCTCTTTGTCCCTAGCATTCTGGACGAAATCAACTAGATGCTTGAATGTAGCGGTGGTATGGTTCTCTTTCAACTTGAAATTGACGTCTTTCCACTTGTTTCGGAGGAATATCGGTAAAATCTGCACAACTTTGGATAATCCCTCCATGGTATCCAGTTCCGAGAGTTTCCCCAAAGCTTCTAGGGTTCCGTAGCAGTTTCCTAGGTCATCTGCAAAATCTCCGAGTGTATCGAGGGTTACTATCTCTCGCTTCAGTATTTTATCAGTCCAGGCCTTGGTTATTATGTTGGGGTCCCCAAACTTCTCTTTTAGCTTTTTAATTGCTGCTATGTAGCCTTTTTCGGCTGGTTTAAGGACACAATACTGTATCGAAGAATATGCAGCACCCTCACATAAAGAGAGTAGATGTTGTAACTTGACACCATCATCTTGGACTTGAGAAACAGTACTCTTGTATGCTGTAATGAATGCATGGTACCGTAGCGGGTCTCTTCTGAATGTTTTTGCGGTTGGATGCGGTGTAGAGCAATTGCCCGTAACAAGCCTTCCCAATTAAAGGCGTTTGTGTCCAACGAACTACCACTGGCTGTGGATAAATTAGGGTTAATGACATTATTATCGTTCACATTATCAACATCAATAGCGGGATCACTTAAATTAACACTAAATTATCATCATGGATATCATTTTGATTACTTGAAATTTCATCATTAATAACATTACTATTATTCACATTACTGTCATCTACTAAAACAACAGTCTCATTTAGTTTCTTTTCTAAAGATTTAATACTGTTTCTTGTCTGGTTCCTTTTAGTATTACGTCTGTTGATTTTCAGTTGTTTCAATTCCTCCGCCATTTTTATCCGGCTCGAGGGACCATGTAGAAATGTCTGTAAGTACTGTTATATCTGGTTCGGTAGTAGGTAGGTAGAATGACAGACGGAATGAAACAAGTAGTCAGCATGTAGAGCTCAAAGTAACTTTTAATAGGTAATCCTCTACAGTATTGGTGTTGAGGTTGCAAAGTGGCAACGTGGCAATGTGTTCATTTATCACTACAAATACAAAATAAATAGAAACGGATAATTAACAGTAGTACCGGTAATATTAGCATACTGGTCACGTGACCCAACCTGTCCGAGCGAGGCTCTCGCTGAATACAAAACAATGGCAACAACGTGCGACGGCCTAGAGTAGACGTCACCTGAACTTACTAAAATATAACTTTTAAATCTTCTTTATCAACAATTACAGCCTATTACCAGGATTCTTGGTTTCTATAAAAACAGTTAATAAGGTTAATGATATTTTAGAAAGCACCAAAACACTATAATTTTCATAATAATATAGGGTGATTGGAACGCTTCAGGCATGTTTATAAGACATTAACTGCGAGTGCGCGCTCAACATCGTCCGATACTCGAAGCATATTATGATATGCGCCCTCAACGGACGACAGAAATCTTTACAATAGTTTTTAAGAACTTTCTATCCCACATACGAATGATTTATTTTCTTGTGTTAAAGGAAGATAAAAAGTTACAGTAACTTACCATTTTGTTAAAAATTTAAATTAATTGTGAGTAAGGCGGTGGTAAGGAAGAGGCATTTGCAAACATTCTTTTACATATTTCACAACATTAGAGTTTAGGTAATTTAACCGATTGTAATGTAGCATTTAGGATGTTTTAATTTCGATTGTAGGCCTACTGTAGTATTTCAGATTTTTAAATTCCGATTGTACTGTAATATTTAGTTTAGTTTAGTTGTGTTGTAGTTTAAAATGTTTTAATTCCGATTGTACTGTAGTATTTAATTCCGATTGTATTTTAGTATTTAAGATTGTTTAATTCCGATTTATTTTGTTTTTAGATGAAGAAGAATCAATAAAATAACAATAAATTCTTTAAATAAATTGATGATTTGACAGAAGTTTTTCTAATGCAAATTCTGCATACTCTATGTTCAATATTTTGTTTTTATGGAACACCAAAAGAGCAACATTAATAGAGGGCTAAAAACTATGTGGAATCCATCGATTTAACTCATTTTGTTGGTGAAAATCGTGTTCAATTCAATATATTTTGCCACTGTAAATACAAATAAAATGTTCCTGTTGATACTTTACCCGGTTTCCCCTTAGGTAGTCCTTATGACTAGGCCTAGGGATATTAAGATCGATTAATATTCTTTGAAAATAGAGAAAGTATCTGTGGTAACGGAAACTAGAGTGAGCGTTGAGGGCAGGTTGTTGGAACACGAGGTTGAGAAAGAAAGAGACAATAAAGTGTTGATTCATACTACTATGTTTCTTGTTCTTATTTAATTTGTGTGGATACTACAATTGGCGACGAGGATGAACTATAATATAGTAAGTAAACCACACCCATTTCTGGAATCTCCAGGCACGCCCGTTGTTCAGTAGAAAACATGGAAAATTATATTTCAAAATTACTTGTCGGCTGCTGACTTGGAGGGAGCGTCGGCGGGCCGCCGCAAAGCTATCCTGATAGCGTCGTTAGGTACTGCAGCTCAACGAATTTATTACACTGTTTTGAACAGTAGGGCTACTTCGGCTGCCATATCAGGTGCACAGCAGGCAGCAGATGATGATAATGATGAATATACAAGAGCATTACAATTACTTGGTGACTATTTTGAACCTAAAATTAACGTTGTAGCGGAGAGGTACAAGTTTCGTAGCCGATCTCACGAACCAGGTGAGAACGTTCAAACGTTACTTAGCTTGTACGTGCCAGTTTGCTGGGTTCCATGACGACATGATCCGTAATCAGATTGTAGAAAAAACAAACTCTACAAGAGTACGTGAAAGATTATTAATGGAGAAAGACTTGATCTTGACCAAAGCTATATAGATTGCAGAGAGGGTCGAATCAGCTGAGAAGGAACGGAAAGCAATATAGGGGATAGTGGTAAAGATTCCTGATGAACTCAGTGCAGTACCAATGCCAGTGTGTGCACAAACACAGGTGAACAAAAGGAGCTACCGTAACAATGGTCCTAATGGGGAAGGAAAAAGACGATGTTTTCGATGCGGCCACCTGGCAAATTCTGATGAATGTCCAGCAAGGAGTCGAGTATGCCGTCAGTGTTCCAGAGTAGGCCACTTTCAGCGCATGTGTCAGGAAGTTGGTAATGCAAATGTTATGCAGTGTTTCGATGGAGAAGCTAATGGTGAGTGCATGAGGAAGACAAATATTTCAGTGACTATTCGGGTGAATAATGTGAATCTACCTTTTGTTGTTGATACAGCGTCAGATGTATCCCTGTTAAGTATGAAACTGTTTCAAAGACATTTTGTGCATGAAGCACTGTACCCAAGTGGAGTTAACTTGTTAACTTATACAAGACAAACAATTAAAATTGTTGGGGAATTTAATGCATTGGTTAAGTACAAGTCAAAAATGGCTACAGCAAAGTTTTTAGTAGTAGACAAAGGGTGTTCTATTTTGGAAAAAGATTTGATTCAAAGGCTAGCGTTAACAATTGATGGGTCGACTATGTCATGTTTGACAATTAAAGTTGAGAACTGTGAGGGTGAGGATACCAATATGGGTTGGGTAAAAAATAAGTTTCCCCATCTATTTGGTTCTGATCTGGGACACATTAAGGGTTTTGAGCATACAGTTAAGGCTAATTCCCAAGTGCCACCTGTGCAGCAAGTACTGAGAAGACTGCCTCTGGCAGTTCGGGACAAAGTTACTAATGAGTTGAATAGGTTGGAGAAGGAAGGAGTTATTGAAAGGGTTAAGAGGGCAACCGATTGGGTGTCTCCATTAGTAGTTATTTGGAAGAAAAATGGTGAAATACGACTTTGTGTGGATTTGAGAAAAGTAAATGAATCCATAGTAATTGAAAAACACCCTTTACCAAAAATTGATGAATTATTAGATACCATGTCAGGTGGTAAATTGTTTAGCAAATTAGATTTGAAGTCTGCATATCACCAGTTAAATTTACATGAAAATAGTAGGGACCTTACAACGTTTGTATCCCACAAGGGTTTGTACAGTTTTTAAAAGGTGTGCTTTGGGTTGGCTTCTGCTCCTACCGCATTTCAAAAAATAATGTCAATAATACTGCAAGGAATTCCTAATATTTGGTACTTTATTGATGATATTTGTGTTTTTGGCAGGACTAAATCAGATCATGATACAGCTCTAAAGGCAGTACTAAATAGGCTTCAAGAGTATGGAATGCGCCTCAATGACAAGTGTGAGTTTGGAGTGACTAGCGTTAAAATTTTGGTCCATGTATTAGATTCAGAGGGGCTTCACCCAAACCCAGAATTAGTTAAAGCAATAACATGCGCTCCGGTTCCAGAAAATAAAGAGCAGGTGAAATCCTTTCTGGGCTTAGCCGGATACTATTCCAAATTTATCAAGAATTATGCAACTCTCGTACAGCCACTAAGGGATATTCAATTAGGGGAGAAATTTGACTTGAGTGAAAGGGTCAGTGGGGCATTTGCATTGATTAAGCAGAGCATTGTGACATGTCCAGCCCTTGCCTTGTTTGACCCAGAAAGGGAAGTAATTGTGACGACAGATGGGTCGGGGTATGGAATAGGGGCTATTCTCACCCATCTAATCGAAGGGAAGGATGTAACCATAGCTTTCACATCAAGGAAGTTAACATGTGCAGAAAGAAAATATTCCACAGGCGAATGTGAAGCCTTGACATGTGTGTACTCAATTGAGAAATTTTATACGTACCTATGGGGTAGACATTTTATACTACGAACCGATCACAAAGCACTGACAACACTGTTAGCATCTAGTGGAAATGGCCACATACCTATGGGTATAGCTAGATGGGGTGCAATGCTGCTAAATTATAACTACACCGTTGAATACAAACCAGGCTCTGATAATGTTGTGGCAGATGGATTATCTCGTCTGCCATTGGAATATGAAGGGGGGTCTTCTGAACAGAACAATGAAATTGCTGCGGTATGTTGTAGAGATAGAGGAAGAGTGTTGTATAACCCTGGAAAATTTAAGGCTGAGGTAGATAAAGATCAAACCCAACATAAAGTGATTAAATACATAGAGTCTGGTTGGCCGGAAAGTAAAGATATGTTGGATAGCAACATACTGCCATATTATAAAGTACGGGAGGAATTAATAGTATTAGAAAATAGAGTTTACAGAGGTGATAGGGTGGTGGTACCAGATTCCCTAACAGTTCATTTAATTTACAATGCACATGAGGCTCACCAAGGGATAATGAGAACTAAGAAAAGATTGTATTGGTGGCCAAGAATGGATACCCATGTAGAACATATAATTAAACATTGCATTGTGTGTATAGAACATTATAAAACGGTAAAGATTTCCAAAGCTCCAATGACACCCATAGAATACCCATCAATGCCCTGGGAAAAGTTGGGACTAGATATAGTGGGTCCCTGTGACTTACTACCAAGCCAGTGCAGATTTGCCATTACTTTAATTGATTACCATTCTAAGTGGCCAGAGGTATGTTTTGTAACAAAAGTTACCACACAAGTCGTAATAGACTTTCTGTCGAGGGTATTTGCTCGGGAGGGCTACCAATTAGAATTGATAACTGATCATGGAGCTCAGTTTGTCAGTTACGAAATGAAACAATTTCTGAAACAAAGGGATATTAGGCATTTGCATTCTGCTATTTATCACCCACAGAGTAATGGGGCAGTAGAAAGATTTAACAAAGTGTTAAAACAAACAATACAAACTGCATCATTAGAAGGGAAAGAAGTTAAATAATATGTACAGTCATTTTTATTTGTATATAGAAACACTCCACACTCAACAACAGAGGTGGAACCAGCATTGCTGTTACATGGACGAAAATTAAGAAACCAGTTAAATATAAAAGGATTGACACCGCCATCAGATGTGGTGGTTGATAAAACTAAACTTAAAGAACTAGTAAGGGTTAAACAAGAGAAACAAAAGAAATATTTTGATAATCATAACAGTGTGAAATTACCTGTTGTACAGGAAGGAATGCATGTAAAGGTAAAGAAAACTGGATATGTACATAAGGGTAGTAGTTAATTTATGGGGCCATTTCGAGTAGTTAAGAAGGTGGAAAAAACATATAATATTGAAAGGCTGGCTATTGTAAGCCCTGATTGTAAGAAATGGGCGACGCCATTGAATAAGGTATTGATAGATGATTTTGAAAATGAACAACCAGAACATGTAAATGTAGATATATTCATACAAAGAGATGTAGACCAAGTTCCGTATAGAACTAGGTCAGGTAGAGTAGTAAGAAATCCTAGTAGGTACGTTGAAGAATGTAATTTGTTACAAGGGGGAGATTGTGGTAACGGGAACTAGAGTGGGCGTTGAGGGCAGGTTGTTGGAACACGAGGTTGAGAAAGAAAGAGACAATAAAGTGTTGATTCATACTGCTGTGTTTCTTGTTCTTATTTAATTTGTGTGGATACTACAGTATCAGCAGTAACATATTACAGCATTTATATTTGACAAATTGACAAAACATATTGAACAAATTAAATTTCCCCAATAAATGTATTAAATGTAGACGCATGCCATCGAGTTTTAGCCCTCTGTTCTTGTTGCTCTTTTGGCGCTCCATAGAAACGGAAATATTGAAAGTTCAGTATGCGAAAGTGTGCAAGAAACACGTCTGTAAAATCACCAATTTTTATTTATATTTATGTATTTATTTGTTACTTTTTATGTTAATCTCTTTCATATAAGTACTTATGTTTGTGATCTATATATAAATTTACGTAAGGGCAAAATTCGGTAAATCGTGCCTTACTTTTACAATTTTTACTCGATGGTATATAAAGTTGGTTCGTACTTTCGGTACTGATTTTAACCACCTGATGTAACCCTGTTTACTAATTAAATTGAGTTAGATAATTAGTTATTGACAATTAAAACAAATTTAGGTTCAACGATTTGCCCCAAATAGGGGTGTTTTTCAATCGTGGTATACACTGTCTAATGGATGTCCGTCTTGAAAAATACCCACAGACAATAATACGAGGATGCTTCGCATTTTCCTATCTCCTCCTACGATAATTGTTTTTAATGGCTGAAAACCGGTTGAACAGCTCGAGTACAGCATCATAATGTTGAAGACAGGCCGCTTTTCTTTAAAAAATACTATTTTGATAGATTTAATATACGTTTATACAAATGTATTGATTTGCGATGAATGGAACGTTCCAATCTCTGTTCCACAAGTGTCTATTCCCTCAGGCGTCGTAAAGGCAAGTACTGTATACTCATAACAGAAATTCGATCCATTTTTTTTCCAATCTGTGCTGCAGAGGTTGGATATAATTTTTTTTTAACGGATAATGAGCTAGCGTTTTCAGTCGCCGTATATTATGTACAAATCTTTATTATTGCATTTAAACCACCCACATCATCACCCTTCCCTCACTGGCATGAGTAGCGTTGTAAAGCCAGTAGAGGATAGGCCTACGGTGCATCAAATCCCCTAAACGCAGAACAACTTTGGTGGGTAGGGTAGGAACCAACTTAAGTATGAATTGGCTCTAAGAAACAATTGAAAACCATTAGGCCTACTAATAAAGTTGAGTTAGATAATTTAATTTTTATTGACGATTAAATCGATTTTATGATTTTCCCCGAATAGAGGTGGTTTTCACAAATTGTTTTACATTATATAAACATACACGTCGTAGTGATGTATCGTTACATGTACTGTACTATTTCAATCGACTAGGACGGTGATAGTTTCAACAAAGTGTTACATAGCAATGTTTTACTGTGTTTAGTGATATATTATTTGTAAAACATGAAAACAATTAATATTTCGTTACTAAATGGATAAAGAATATATTTAATATATTTAAAAATTGTTCCTCTTTGCACCCACCCTCTTCCCCATCCCTCACCCCTAATGTTACATACAAAACACAAATTAAGTTTGTTTAAATTTGACTTAAACAATTGGTCTCATTTTGTGACAAGTTTCTCTTTCGGAAGTAATTCTCAGGGTGCTAATTTTAGTTGAGTACATAAATCAGTGTCTATTTATTCGGTCGTTCCTGTAAACGACATGTATTATTGTACGTACATATTTGAAATCGCCAGTTTTTTAACGCTGAAATTATTATGTATTCGAGAACCATCTGTGGGCACGACCTAGATGGTACGCGAGCGAAGCGAGCGTACCATCTAGTTTAATTAAATTTATGGTAAAACGCATTAATAAATGGGGGGAGTGGGGGGGGGGGGTTTACTGGTGGGAATCACCACCCGAAAGGGGACAAATTGCCATCCAACTTTTCTAGACCAGAATTTCCGTAAATTACGAATCTGGAAGGTAATCGATCAGGATAGGGAGGGTTTTCGAAATATAAGTTGCATTTATTAGGACTACAATTTCAGTTTTTGGACAACTAAAACTACTCATCAGAATCAGAGAATGCCAATTCATCCACAGGATAGGGCATAGGCAGATCCAGGTGGCCCAGCCCAGTAGGTTAACTTCACCATTTCAATTCACAATTTCTAGGACTCTGGCCATTCACTGATCGCCATCTATTTCTATTTAATGATCTTGGATTAATGTGTTTGTCTTTTAATTGTCAAGTTTTGCAAATAATGTATGTTTCAATGATTACCTTTCATAAGAGACCACCAGGATTGTTTTCCCTTTTGAAAATATTAAGAGAATATTGCCTGTTTCACTAGTTGACGACACATTTACTCAGATCTATAATCTTGGTCAATAATGCTTTAGATTTTTACTTTTATTGGCTAATAAAAACTGGAATCCATAACTCACTACACAGAGAGACCACAATTTTCTCGATATGGTTGCTAGCCACAGATGGTTTTCCTGTGCATAGTGTAGTACATATTTTGTTTTCTGAAGAAAAAGAAAACCCGTTTGTAAGGTCCATCTTTCCAAAGGTTCCATATAATATACTGTTAAAGTTAGCAGTATGATAGGAGAGAATAAACTCATCCGATTCTCTTCTTTATGCGTCTATATAACGAAAGTAAGATATTTTCATTTCAATTTAAGCTTATTCATAATAAAACATTACATAGTATTGGAAACAATAGACTATGAGGATAAAATGAATGGGACATCAACAATCATTATTGGCAGTGGTAAGGGTTGGAGACTAATAGAACCAAGTCAACGTCAACTAATATATAAAAAGGCAATGCTTGGAATGATTGTGTTCACTGTAAATGAGTTAATCATTTCTTTTAATGCAAGTATATGCCCTTTCGGTGCATTGGCTAGTTTTTTGATAGTCCAGAAAATCATTCATGGACATGGGTTCCAGATTTATCTATTCACTGAGGTTGGTATGTACATATTCTTGAAGTACTAGTTGAACTATGAACTATGTTCTGATAGAAATGGTGATGTAAAGTGATAACCAATAATATAGTAAGATTTCTTAGACGCTTATCCACCAAAGTGCTCAAGACGCCTGTGAAAACCCATGGAAAATAATCCGAGCTACCAAATCTAGACAAAAACCACATACTTGTATTTTGTTTACCAGTTAAGGTGCACAGGTATTCTCAGTTATCTGAATACCTAGACAAATAAAAGCCAAAATTATATATTGCTAACATAAAAAAGCAGATCAAATCTGTTTAATGCCTCAAAATGAATATTGCAGGCCTGCAACCATGTTCTGACCAGTCTTTGAAATTGAATTTTGAAAAGTTTTATAAGTTGTGCTTTAACCATTTATTTTATTCAAGGTCAGCGTAACATTTTAAGAGCCATTGTCTGTAAGAATCAAAGAAATATCAAAAAGCAAAAAGAGTGGTAGACTAAAAAAAATGGATTTCTTTCAAATTTTGCATATGGCTATATATGTGTTGAGAGAAATCAAATATGAAGTATTTTTTATTTTACACGTATATTTCCATGGCAACGACCAAATTTGTGTTTTTGACAAATTTTTTCCTTTTTTGAGGTTTTTTAAAATGGATATTGGTACTACTTTGATGAAAGATATTTTTGTTTTGTTCATTTAATTATAAAAAATAATTAGTGTATGCATAATAACAATGCATTGTGTACCTGTTTCATATATTTTTTTTATTTCATACTTTGGGAGATACCATTTATTTGAAAAGGGTGTTTTTCACTTTTTTTTAAATTGTTCAATGCAACTAAACTTTACTTCACCATAACGCCCAAAGTGGTGTATTTTTTCAGCTGATTTATTACAAATAGGTAGTTCTTATGTTTAAAAATTGATTTCTAAAATAAAATACTGGGGTAATTTAAAAATCTACAAGCAGTGTTGCGAGAAACATAGGCATTTTTATTTTAAAAAAACATGGTATATTAGTAAAAACATTTTATTTTCTTTGATTATTTGATTTGAAACTCATTGGTCAGAACAATTCTTAATGTTTTATATAGTTCTAGTTGTGTTGTGAGAAAAAAACACAATATTTTTAATTATAGATTCTGTAATTCCCAGTTTTAATGTCATTTTATAGGTTATATCCTCTGGAAATTTGAATAAATTATCAGATCGTTGTGAATTTTAATCTTTGCAACAGATTACTCCTCTCTTATTTTGAAGCTCCTCTTTCATTTGTTTACTTCTTTTATTTGCTAACCTAAGCAGATCCCACATGCCCATTCACCACCACTTTCGACTCTACCACCCCCACCCCCCCCCCTACCCCGACAATAACCACAAATAGATAAACTACAAGACTTTGGTCGATCATCCACTATAGAGTGTCAAATGCATGTATTTAAGCACCACCCACACTGCTGCTACCATCGCCCCAACGAATAGACGGATTCAAACGGCTCCATCCCACCCCCTCCCCCTTTCTCAACGCCCCCACCCACCCCAAGTTAAAAATTGCAATGCAAAAGATAGGACATAAAGTTAAGTTTTTAGACCTTCGCCTCCAACCCCTTAACTATTTCAAACTCCTGGATCCACCACTTTCCCCTCCCCAAAAATTGAACCAATCAAATGTCAATGATATACTCAGGTATTTTAATGCTACATAACAAATATTGAAGCCCTGACGTGAAATTTCATTTCATTTAAGGTCAGCATGTAAAATATCACACTTTATTATTAAATATTGGTTTTAAATTCTATATTTTTTTTATTGTGATGGTTGGATTCAGTATTAATTATTAATTAATAATTATCTGATAATTATTTAATTTCCCTTAGTTATGCATAGCAACAGTTACTATGGTAACTAAAATTGAGATATTCTTTAGATTTTGCATATTTATCTTATACAAATTTAAATTTGTAGATTATTAGCAGGCATGCCTTATTTGCATTTTCAAATTACCGTTTCACAAGGTCATATTCGTAAGGATTTTCTTCTGTGATTATTTTTATTCATGAAAACCCCATATTTTATTTACAGCGGGCACCTCCCGTAAGCAGCCACCTCCCTTAACGGACGCACTTTGAAAAGCCTGTTTGTTCTTCCTATCTAATTAGTGCATTTGGTGCTTACCGTAAGAAGCTGCGGGCACCTTTTTATACTAAAAATGAGATTTTTTGTAAGCGGCCAATCGAAAAATGTGATACTTATTGCATGGACCTATGAATTAGAGGTCCATGTTTATTGTATTTCTTTATATATTAGCTTTATTTTGAAGAGGTTTTAAAAACATTACTGTGAAGAGATAAGAAAACTACACAGATTTTGACCGACCCTTTTCATATAAAAGCTTTTAAAATGTGTCTGAAAATGCTAAAAAATACTAAACCACCTGATTATAAATAGGCCTACAATTAGCTGGAAAATTGAGAGGCTCGTTTCGTTAAGAATATCGTATATATCCACAATACGTGATTTTGGTCCTTTATCGGCAGAACCTCCCGTAAGGGGTCACATCCCGTAACCGGCCACTTTTCCAGGTCCCGAGGGTGGCCACTTACTTAAACTGTATTTAAAAAAACAATTATCCTTAGTTACGCATAGAAACAGGTTCTAAGATAACATAAATAATACATTTTGACATAATTTGACCCAACAAATGACCCTTTCACAAGGTCAGAAATTTTCTGGGATTCAGTAGATAAGTAAATTTGGGAAAAAGTAGTAAAGCTATGTAATCAATTGTTTGTAGTCATGAAACCCCATATTAAAAATATTGTACTTAGTTACGTATAGAAACAGTTGCTACAATACACTATAGGTAAAATGTTGATGTCATTTGACCTCAATATGTAAAATATAATTTTTTTTTCATGAAAACTCCATATTTTATTTAAAAAAACATATCCTTAGTTACGTAAACAGGTCAATTTTTTACCTTTATTCAGATTTGTCAAGACTTTCTTTCTGAGATTATTAGGATTCAGTATTTAAAGTAACTTTGGCAAAAAGTAGAAATGTAAAACTATGTAGAAAAAATGTTTTGTATTTATGAAAACCCCTTATTTTAAAAATATTTTCGCATAGAAACAGTTACTATGGTAAATGTTGACCTCATTTGACCTCAAAATGAATGAATTTACAAGGTTAAGTTTGTCATCACTTTAAGAATAATAGAATGCAGTAGAAGTAAAATTGAGAAAAATTGCAAATGCAATCAATTCTTTGTATTCATAAAAACGCCATTTTTTACGTTTTTTAAAAATTACCTTCCTTAGTTACACATATAAATGGTTGCTAAGGTATCACTATAGGAAAAAAAATTAAAATTGTGGAGAATTTTTATGAACTATCTTTTAAATTGTGATCAAACATTAATAGTTAATAGTAGTAAAGTGGGGACCTGTCCTGTTTTGCATTCTGACCCCTTTTGACCTAAAATGACCTATTTACAAGGTCAGATTTTCTAGGAGGTCTTTCTGTATCTCTTTACACAAAATAGATTTAAAAATTTATAAAAACCATTTCAAAGTTTAACATTATTTTCCATCAACTAAATATTTCAATGCAAAATACTGTTTTTCTGGCAATTAATTGAAATAAACCTGGCAACACATTCTCCTATTTTATCTAAACTATTCGTATGACTCTAATAGCATTATAACAAGCCACATATACATTTTATTATTGGATTAGCCATATTTAAATTGTGTTTCATGTGTTTTGTTTGTTGATATTTTGTTTGTATTTTTTTGTATTTTTCGTATTTTCCTGGCAACACAAAACCTATGTACAAAATTTACCCCTGTGTTTTTTCGTGATTATTGTTAACAAACTTATTGACTATCAAATTAAAAAACCTCATTGATTTAAAAACACCACTTTGGAAGTTATAGGTACGTTTACGAGGTATACTTTTATAAAAAAAATATTTTTTAAAAATACCCCTTTTTAAAAATAATGGTATCAACTAAACTCCATTTTGTTTTTTTTTTCTACATTAAATGGAACTCAATACATGTTGTTTACACTGCTATAAACAAAAACTGTATACTGTAAGTATTTTTGGTTAAAATAAGTATACAAGTTTGTACTTTTTCACTATAGAAAATCTGTAAAAAATGGCAAAAACATAAACATTTTGATAATTGACCGTTGTCATGGCAACGAAGGCTAAAAATTAAAATGAATGTTATAGATATGCTTTTTATTGAAATGTCTATTCATGATAAAAATTTGAGAGAAATCCATTTTTTTACATCTGCCACCAAATCTTTGATTTTTACAGACAATGGCTCTTAAGTCTGATTTGATTAATTACAGTATTATAATTATATTGATTAAAATTATAATGAAATAACATAACTTTACTGATCAAATAATTTGATTACTTGTAAAACCATCGATATTATAGTTTGCATTTATTCGGTAACTAATATGCATATTAAAATGTTGACCTTTGACCTGATGTCAACTGATTAAATTGACCTTATGTCAACTGATGAAATGATGTATTCGCTCTTTTGACATTGCGTATGATTGATAAACAGAGTGAGAAAACATCCAATTTTTGTTAAATATTAGTTTTTATTTGGTTTTATAGGTTTGCATTTATTTGGTAACTAATATGCATATTAAAATGTTGACCTTATGACAACTGATGAAATTTACTTTATGTCAACTGATGAAATAATGTATTCGCGCTTTTACATTGCATATGATTGATTAACAGGATGAGAAAACATCCAATTTTTGTTAAACATTATTTTTTATGTGGTTTTATAGGTACGTTCTATGATTGGTCAATATTGACATTTGACCCTTAATTACAAATGATTTAAGTTGATTGAATAGACACCTATAATCATAAAAATATAATAAAAGAAAATTGTGCTTCAACAAATTTGTTATAATACATATACATAATACATTGTTGTAATTGGTCAATTTTAAAATTTGACCCCTTAAATCTCAAAAACGCTTCCTATCCTGATCGATTACCTTCCAGATTTGTAATCTACGGAAAATTCTGGTCTAGAAAAGTTGGATGGCAATTTGTCCCCTTTCGAGTGGTGATATACCACTCCTGGGGACCCCTTTGGAAACAAGCCTCTGGGCTTAAAGGGCCATCCCCTGCTTTCCATGCTTATTTTCTTGTCTAGTCTTGTATTTTTATATTTAATTGTTTCTCTTTTTATTTCATTTACATTATACTGTTTTATTTATTTGTACTGTATTTGGAAAGCAATAAATATTACTTACTTACTTTGCCACCGGACTAGTAGGTAGCCATTCCTTTACCCATCTATTCCAAACATGTTTTATAAGTTCTTGTACTCTACGCCATCGCTTTCTAAGATTAAATTTACTTTTGACACATGTGAGCCCGATAAACAAATACAAGGAAACGAGTATTGGTTGTAAAGTTATTTAATATGAATGGCAAGTCATCGTTGCAACATGCACGTAAAAGGAGAACATAAAAAGGAACATTGGGATGCTCTGAAAGGGCCAAAACACATGTCTCAAAATCGTAATTGAAAACAAAAAGAGAGGGAGTAGAGGGAGGGAAGTAAAAATTATTTTACTTAGCCAAAATCTGGAGTGGTAATCTGTTGACAGCGTGAGGTGAAGAAGATGAGATGCTCACGCTGTCAAAAGATGATTGCGAGTGCGCCCCGCAATCACGTGATATTTTCTATTACCTCTTCACAAGCAAATCTCCCACCCATTTGACCATGTAAGAAGTGATTTGGCGTCAAAGAAACAGCTTCGTTTAGTCATAGTCATAGTCATATATACTTTATTGTCCATTTAAAAAAACAGAAATGTGATTTGAAAACTGGCAAAATACAAAAATTTAAATATCAAATACAATTTACAAAAACACACACAAAAAGTTAAGACGCTAAAAATTGTTAAAATTAGATAAAAATTATTATTATTTAATTATATTATATGATTTATTATTATATTGCACTAACGATGATTTAAAGTTTATATGAAAGCATTAAAAATACATGCGTGAGCTATAAAAATAAACAAAAGCGGTTACATTTTATCTTTGTACTCTGGAGTTATATAAGTGTATAGCATTAGGTACAAACGAGCACCTAAACCGTTTTGTTTTGGTATTAAGTGCACGTAATCTTATGCCAGAATTAATGAGGGCAAATTGTTTGTGAAGAGGATGTGTTTCATCATCAATGATACTTTTTACTTTTTTTTTAACACATTTTCTTTATACAAGGATTCAACATCAGGTAAGTGCTCTCCTACTATTCTAATTGCTCTATTTCCTATTCGATTAAGTTTAATTTTATCTTTTTGCATTGTATTACCATAAAAACAACAAACATTACAAAAAAGTATTACACTGAGAATTACAGAGTTATAAAACAATTTAAGTATAGTTTTGTCAATTTGTAGGTACTTCATTTTTCTTAAAATAAACATCCTTTGGTTGGCTTTGCATGTGGCTTTATTTACATTATTTATCCAATTTAGCTTATTGTCAATTATACAACCCAGATATTTGTACTCATTTACTACTTCAATCTCATTTTTATTTATAATCAGAGGTTCTAAGGGTTCTTTAATTTCCCTAAAATCAATTTGCATTTCTTTTGTTTTCTTTATGTTTAGTTTCAGGTTGTTATTGCAGCACCAGTGATAAAAATCGCACCCTAGTTGTCTATAGCTTGTTTCATCATTGCTTTTAATATACAACATTCATTTGAATTGGCTCTGAAACTGCTGGTGAACAGTGATAACAACATTGGGGAGATAACAGACCCTTGTGGCGTGCCAATGCTAACAGTTCTTTTATCAGATAAAATACCGTTTAGTTTAACATACTGGAACCTTTTTGTTAAGAAATTATATATCCATGAAGTCAATGTGTCGTTTACGTTCATTTCTTTAAGTTTGCGTACTAATGAACCAGGTTCAACGGTATTAAAAGCACTAGAAAAATCTATATACAAACATCTTACATATGATTTAGGCACATCTAAATGTTGGTAAATATTATGTAAGTGGAAGAGCACAGCATCTTCAACACTTCTATTACTCTGATAGGCAAATTGGAGAGGATCGAGAAAAAATTTGGTCTGATCAAGCAACTGCCTGAGTACAATCTTTTCTAGGCACTTACCAACATTGGATGTGATAGCTATTGGCCTATAGTCATTAAGTTCCTTGGGATTTTTTATCTTAGGAATTGGTGAGATACAGGCCGTTTTCTATTGATTGGGCACTGTACCACTTGCTAAACTCTCATTAAAAAGTTTGGTATATATCGGTGCCAACTCTTGGTTGCAGTATTTAATAACACGATTTCCAATTCCATCAGGGCCAGTACTTTTACCAGGCTTTATTTTGGCGAATACATTACGCACATCAACTACATTTATGACTGCATTGTTTACTAATGAAGTCTCATTTTCGCGAGTTACTGTGTCTTCATTTTCATTTTTGGTAACTAATATCTCGGATTCAAAACGACAGAAAATGTTGTTTAAGTCATTAGCGAAGTTCTCACTTCCATGTACACGCAATATGGTTTCTTTGTAGCCGGTTAGTGTTTTAATTGCCTTCCATGCTGCTTTAGGATTTTTGTCTTTAAATTTATTTTCAAGTGTTTTTTTGTATTTCAGTTTGCTATTTTTTATACACTTGTTTATTTCCTTTTGACTTTAGGAGTATCTTTTCCTCTATGCGCTATACGCTTATCTTGTAACAGTTTCCTTAGTTGGTTAGAGATCCATGGTTTTTCATTTGCATACATCTTTTTTGTTACTTTAGGTATAACCATATCAACACAAAAGGATATGTATGCTGAGATTTTCATCGAGCAAAATATCCCAATCAGTACATGCTAGACAGCCACGCAACTTTTCAACCACCTCTGTACTCCACAACTGCTGTTGTATAACTACTGGTTTTGACTGTTTTAATTTTGACTTGTATTTTGGCATAATATGTATATTGTTATGATCAGAATTTCCAAGTTTTGAACAGATTTTGCTTGTGTATACTTTTTTCACACTGCAGTAGCATAAGTCCAGTGTAGCACTGCCTCTTGTTTCTACAGAGATTGCTTGTTCATAAGTAGGTAGCACATCCTTCAAAGTGCATTTGTTGAAGTCTCCTAGAATTATTTGTGGAGCGTCCGGTGCCATTGTTTCATACCGGTGAACAGTACTGGAAATAGTCTCACTCGCATTATCAATATTTGCATTTGGGTGTATGTAGCACACTGTAAGGAAAATTTGAGAAAATTTTTGTGATAGATAGAAGGGTCTTGCACTTATGTTCAGTAATTCTAAATCCGGCGTACAGAGTTGTCCACGTATCCTCCAGTTACTACACCATGCTTTATTTATGTAAAAACATACTCCTCCTCCTCGTTTTTTCCCGACTCTACAGTTCTATCCGCTCTAGCTAATTCAAAATTACTTAGTACTAATTCGCTGTCAATAATATTATTATTAAGCCATGTCTCTGTGAAACATATCACTGAAACTTCTCTGTATTCAAACATGTATTTAGAACATGCTCTGAGTTTGTCAATTTTATTTGACAGAGATCTCACATTTCCTAAAATCATCGATGGAAGTGGTGGTTTAGACTTACGTTTTCTAAGGCGCTTTCGAATACCTCCACCTTTACCCCTTTTCCTTAACTTGACTTCCCGTGGAAACTGACAATAGCCTTCAGGTTTTGGGCTATCGCGACGCCTGAGGCTGTTTGATACGTCAAAGGTCTAGAATTAAGTATACCTTCTGCGCCAATGATAGCGGTAATTAACCCCTCATCTGAAATATCAGCCTTGCTTAATATTGCATACATTGCTTTTTTTGCGGATTTAATTAAGCTTTCATGTGCGCCTCCAAAATGCGGAGCTAAAGGTGGATTGAAACGCCATTTAATTCTTTCACGAGCCATTTGGCTATTCATTTTACTTGTATCCAACAATTTTATTACTTCACGTAATTCCCTCTCTCCGCCAACAAAATTAGTTCCGTTATCTAACAGTACAATTTTTGGCTGACCCCTTCTACTACAAAATCTATAAAACGCATTTAAAAATGTATCGGTATCCAACCTAAAAGCCATTTCCAAATGTACGGCGCGTGTAGCCAAACACGTAAAAAGACACAAGTATCGTTTAGTCTGTGCTTTTCCCCTACCCTGTTTTGTTAAAAATGGACCACCGTAATCCACCGCTACATCTTCAAACGCTCTTAAGCTGCCAATTTTAGTCCTAATTACCGGCAATGGTGCCATAATCTGGCTTGCAGTTGTTGCCTTTTTACGTTTACATACTAGATCTATTTTCGCAATCTCTAATTTCCTCTCTACCTGCTATAACCCAATATTTTTCGGATAGTTTTGTTAGTGTATAATTGACACCTGCTACGTGGTTTCCCTGCATATGATATTTATCAACAATTAATCTAGTGATTACATTTTTTCTAGGTAAAATTTCCGGGATACCTAACATCATAAGGAAGAGACTCATTTAATTCAAGTCTACATGTCGCTCTAATAACGCCCTCTTCGTCAATTTTTGGACTTAGAGAACTTATACTACTGTTGTTATGAACCGATTCGTTTTATTTAATTGTTTAATTTCAGGTTTAAATGCATTATTTTGTGCTTGTTTAATTAGTGCCCACTCTGCCTTAAAAACTTCAGTGACACTTAAACATACCCTTATTCTATCCCCCTTCTTAGTCATAGAATTTGTAATAAACCAAGTAAAGTATGCAAGGACATTAACTAGTTTGTGCCACTTAGAAAATCTAGTAGGATTTAATCTCCAATCACTGTCATGCTACACTTTTTCAATGTTTTCTACTATTTCTATCTTATTCTCTGGCCATCTATTTTCAGTTAACTTTAAAAAATCTGGCCCTTCCCACCATACTCTATTGTTACTTAAACTAGCTGCAGAACACCCCCTAGAAGCAATATCTGCCGGGTTTACTTGTGTTGGTATATATCTCCACTGATCTGGGTTAGTTGCGCCCTGAAGTTCGCCTATCCGATTGGCTACGAACGACTTAAAGTTTCTACTTCGTCCTCTAACCCACCATAGAACATTCATGCTATCCGACCATAATGTTACTTTTCTTAGGTCAATATCTAATACCCTTGCTACAGATTTTACCAACTTAAGTCCTAAAATAACAATAGCTCTAGTCTCGGTATACTTATAGCTTTTAAAGGTGATACTTTAGTTTTTGATGCTACACATTTTGTTATCGCTCTCTAAAGTGATTAAATAAATTACAGCAGCATAAGCTTCCACAGAAGCGTCACAAACTACATGCAAGTTAAGTTCTCCATTTCCACTTGGCCATAAACACCTATCAATTTTAATCTGGTTCAGATACTGTAAGTTTAAAATCCATTCTCGGAATTTTCAACCCCAACTCCCCTTCAATAGGCTCATCCCAGGTCATACCCGTTTCCCAAATTCGTTGCATGAGGACTTTTGCCAATATTATAACTAGTGATACAAACCCAATGGGATAGAATACTGATGAGAGTTTACTTAACACATTACGCTTAGTTAAGGATTCCACTGTAAGTTTCTCGGGAACTTCAAAGTGAAATTTATCTACCTCAGTATTCCAGTTCAAACCTTTTGTTTTTGTTGTCGGTAGTTTATTTAATGCCATATCTACTGATTTGGCCCTTTGTTCTATGGGAATACATTCCAAAACCCTCTTTGAATTTGATATCCATTTTCGGGGTACCATACGCGCTTGATTCCAAAGTTTTACTAACTGCTTGTACAATTCCACCCCTGTCCTTTCATCCTTAACAGAATCTAACGAATCATCCATATAAGTAGAATTTAACACAGTGTCGGCCGCTAATGGGAACTTAACTTGATTCATTCGTGCATTTTGCTTAGCTACGGTTAAAGCAATAAATGGAGAGGCATTAATTCCAAAAACCACCCTTTGGTGTTCGTAAACCGTGGGCTCTATAGATACATCTAAATCCCTCCAAAGAAAACTATGCATCGGCTTATCCTCCGCCCCATACAATTCTATTTGTAGATACATTTCCGATATATCACACATTACAGCTATTCTATTCAGTTTAAACCGCATCAAAACATCAAATAATTCTTTTAGAATGTTTGGCCCAGGGCTTATTGCGTCATTTAAACTAAAACCCCTGAATTTAGCTGCTGCATCGTATACCATACGAACTTTGATAGTTTCCCTGTCCATTTTTACGACAGGAAAATGTGGTAAAAACTCATTGTTGTGTAGGTGTTTGCTCATTATAGTCTACTTTCCTTATATATCCTTTGTCTAGATGTGCGTCAATAACTTTCTTGTATGCATAACATATAAACATACAACATATCAACATGATTTCTATTTCTGTCAACTTCTGGAAATTCAATATCTTTTAAATGTTCCCAATCCTTTCCAATTCTATTCCAGGGTTTTGGCTTTAAATTGCCAGTCACATTATCAGTCATCAATGCATTAAGTTTATATTTAATACTTTTATTTTTTTTTATTGGCGATATTTCAAATTTAACATTGTGTGTACTAAACGTTGTCGTTTCCCATTTAAGGTTCCCACCGTTACCTCTTCAATAGGGCCACTTAGTTCCAGTTCATTACATACTTCACTATTTATGTATGATTTCCCAGGCATTTAAAACATAACTGACACCTTTTTGCCAGTTCCCAACGTTCCTTAACTAGGAGGCCCTTAAATTTCTGACACTTCCATAACATATGTGCCTTATTACAGCATTTAACAGTTTCATTATAACCAACGTTAGACTTAGGTTGAGCCTCCGGGGCATTACCATGATACGTTTTGTGCCTAACGCCTTGGACACCCCTAGCATTTTCATATTCAAGATGTCTACCAAACATAGTGCTTGCTATTTTTGTCTGCTGTTCTACAAATTTAAGGAGATCGTTAAACGTTGGCTCGTTCTTTTCTAAAATATCATGCGCCTTATTCACCCATTTAATTTACAATGGTTTGGGAAGTAATGATTGGACCTTTAAAATATTAGAGGTACTGTTAAGATCACATGTATACCCAATCTGATTTAACGTCAACTCGCATTGTTTCATATCAGATAATTCAGATAATTCAGATAATATTTATTTAGATAATAATGAATGAATATATACAAAATAGAAAAAAGATATTAAAGTGAACATAGATAAAGCAGTAATTGGTAGTCATTATTATCATGGATCCCTTCTAGAAGTTGAAAACTTGTCTCGTAGGGACCCACAACAAAACACATTACTAAAAAAATAAAAATAACCTAGAATATATAATTAAGGATAAAAAAATTACAGTATAATAACATAACTAACATCTTCTTTATAACAATTATTTAAATTATATTTCAATAGTTTCATGATAATTATAAATGAAATAACTACCGATATTGGTAAATGAAAAAAAAAAATATGTATACATAAATTATAATTCCAGTATATATATAGTATATACTATATATACATTATATATAGTATAGATTAAAGATTGCAATAATGAACAACAACTAATATTTTGTGTAAGACATAAATAGTATATGAGTATAAATAATGATAATAAGCATATTAACTAAGCAGTATAATATTTAGATATATAATGATTCTTTAACTTTTTTTCGGAAAGTAAATAATGATATTGACGTTTTGATATTTGGTGGGATATGATTCCACAAATTAGGACCTGATATAGTTATAAAAAATTTAGTTTTAGTAAGTCTAGCAAAAGGAATGTTTAAATGAGAAGTTCTTAAATTGTAATTGTGAAATTTGGTACGTTTACAGAGCATATCAATCATAGAAATAGGAAGTTGGTTTTTAAAATAATTAAACATAAAACTGGCAACTTGAATATTGTGGATATTCGTTAATTTTAATATACCAAGACGTTTAAAAAGGGGTTCAGATGAGGTTCTATATGGTGAAAAAGTAATAATTCTAGCTGCACGTTTTTGTAATTTAGTTAATCTAGCAATATTAGAAGAGTAATCTGCAGCCCAAATAATGTTACAATACTGGAAATAAGGAAGTACAAGTGTGTTATAAAGAGAAATTAAAATATTTAGAGGGAAGAATTGCTTAAGTCTGTTAATAATACTAATAGATCTTGATATTTTTTTCGAAACGTAATTTTGATGACTGGTCCATTTGAGGTTTTCATGAATATATACACCTAAAAAAAGTGTTTCAGTTTTGCGTTCAATTTGAATTCCGTCAAGAAGTATATTTAGGTCATCAACTTTTAGTTTACGTTGAGAATTGTGAAAAATTAAATAATTTGTTTTAAGAGTATTAATAAGTAATTTGTTTGAAATAAACCAGTCACAAAATTTTGTTAATTCATCATTGAATGTAGTAAATAATAAATCAATATTGGAATTAGAGTAAAATAAGGTGGTGTCGTCGGCGAAGGATATTACTTGCAATTTGTTACTGACATTAGCCAGATCATTAACATAAATAAGGAAGAGCAATGGCCCAAGCACAGATCCCTGTGGCACTCCGCAAGTAATATCCATCGTCGACGATGTACAAGATCCTAATGCAACATATTGTTTTCTATCTTTCAAATAACTATTAAACCAATTCAATGAAATACTTCTAATTCCATAGCACTCAAGTTTTTTAATTAAATTATCGTGATTAATAACATCGAAGGCCTTTGAAAGATCAATAAATAAACTTAATAAATTTTCTTTTGATTCAAATGAATTTTTAATATTATTAATAAGATCTAAAACGGCATGGGATGTAGAGTGATTTTTTCGAAAACCATATTGGCGTTTATTAAGTATATCAAATTTTGTGAGATAATCAGAAAGTTTAGAATACATGAGTTTTTCAATAATTTTGAAAAACACTGAAAGTAGTGATATTGGCCGGTAATTAGATAATTGACTTCGTTCACCTTTCTTGAAAATGGGCACAACTTTAGCTAGTTTTAAGTGTGTTGGAAAAGTGCCAGATAAAAAAGATGCATTTATACAATGGGTAAGTTGGTGGATGATTAAGGGAGATACAGATTTTAAGACACGAGCAGTAATACCGTCAGATCCAGACCCTTTATTAGAATTTAGATTGTATATAGTTAGGTTAACATCATCAATTGAAACTGGGCTAATATAAAATGAGTTGGCAAACGCAGAATGAAGATAAGATAATGGATCAGTTATATTAGTTGGCATACTATTAATAAGATTAGGACCAATTGTAGAAAAATAGTTGTTAAACGATTCACATATCTCTTTTTGAGTTTTGTAAATATTATCACCGTCTTTAATTAGATTCGGGTGCTTGTTATTATTATTACCTTTATTTAAAACAGAAATTTATTACAAGCCATGTGTTCTTCAGATTACCTTTATATCTATCAAACTGGGAAGTATAATAATTCTTTTTAGCAGTGCGACAAAGATTAGTGAAAATATTATTATATTTTGTATAGTTTAATTTGTCATTATTACTACGTGTGTGCATATATTTGTTATAAAGTTTATGTTTTCGAAAACGTTTTATTTGATTTTATACTACTTTTAACCAAGTGTCTGGAAGGGATATTTGTAAATTTTTCAATAAATATATCAAAACTCAATCTTGGGTCACAATCAAATATCATAGACCAGTCTTCACCTTCTAAATCAATCGATAAGGCATTTAGGTCGTTTATACGAAATGAATAGTTGGCGCTATTATCATCAAGGTTTTGATCATTAATTTCTTGATCAATGAACTGAAATATAGGAAGGTGGTCGGAGATATCATTAAGTAAAACACCAGCAACTATTTTATAGTTAGATTGTTTGGAATAAAAATGATCAATCAAGGTGGCCGAAGTTGAGGTAATCCTAGTTGGTTTTGAAATAGTTGGGAAAAAAGAATGGGAAATTAAAGTATTTAGGTAGGTGTTTGTTAATTTATGGTTATGGAATTTTAATAAATCAATATTGAAGTCTCCCATGAGATGACAATTTTTGTTTTCATTGTTATTTTGGGTTAATACATTATCGACGGATTTAGTAAAAGAATCTAGCCCTCCACAGGGGGCTCTGTAAATAATGCTTATAATATCATTTTTTGTCTTTGAATTTTCAATCTCAACAAAAAGTGATTCGGAAAGGTCGTCTGGTAATTTTAAGTCATTTCGAATTGTAATGCTAATATCATTACGTATAAAAAATGCAACTCCTCCGTCAATTTGATTATTGCTTCTATTGCTTGCAAAGAAGGAGTAGTTATTAATGAAAGGAATAGGGGAGTTTTCATTAAGCCATGTTTCACTGATTCCGATTATAGAAAATTTGTTATTAATTGAATTCAAAAGGCATTCGAGATCATTAACTTTATGCGTAATACTTCTAATATTAAGATGCAGGAGAGATAGTTTAGTATTAAAGGATGTATTAAACTTAGAATTAAATTGTGAATAATCATAAAAGCTGCATTCATCTAGGGTAACTGACTGTGAATTGAGATTATTAATTAGTTGATCAAAAGATTCATCATATTTGTCATTTTCATTGTAATTAACTGGATTAAAGGTTATGTTAGAAATATCATTGTTGTTAGTAAGTTCAGAGTTCACATTAAAGTCATAAAAAGGAAGTAAGTGAAGATAATTAACATTCATTAACAATAGCTGCGTATAGCGTTATCTAAAAAAGAAATACAGCAATAAGCATGCATGAGACTGTATACATTAATACATAATTAATGAGAAGCAAAATAAACAATTCTTGAAATAAAAATTTATTATAGGTAATATTTCGGTTTTTTCATTTCATTTCATTTCATTTCATAGTAACATTTATTTCCTTCATAATATACAAAATAAATAATATAATACAAAATTCATGACGAGAAGAAAGATAGTTAAAACAATACAATTTTTTTCTCATCTTTAACATGAATAAAACAATATTATGAAGGAGGCACAATTTCTAAAAAGCAAAAGCTTGTGTTGAAAGTGCCTGAACAAAACAAAAAGTAACTAAAATCAAATTAGTAAATAATAGTAAATGGTATATAGGAATAAAGTAATTACCATAACGGACTATGAAAACAATAAAAAACTGATACCTAGAATATAACTAGTTAATTAATTTACTTTTGTATTAGATATTGTTTAGTGTTAAAGACGAAGCTATGTTTGTTTGCAGAAGTTGTAATTTTGTTAGGAAGTGAGTTCCATATCTTGGGTCCAGTAAATCTAATATTATGTTGAAAAGAAGTCTTTTTGTGTTTAGGAATATGAAGGTTATTGAGGATTCTTGTGGAATAGCCGTGAAATTCATAATTGGGAGAAAACATATCGCGTAAATGAGATGGAAGAAGAGCATTTTGGCTTTTGTAAATAAATAAACATTGTTGGAAAATATTAATATCTGTTAATTTTAATAATTTGAGAGAACGAAATAAAGGATCTGTACTAGTTCTAGGTGAAACATTCGAAATTATTCGAATGATTTTCTTTTGTAGTATTTGAAGTTTATTTAAATTGGATGGGAATGTGTTACACCAAACGATATTGCAATATAAAAGATATGGCAAAACAAGGGAGCAGTAGAGTGTTCGAAGAATATGATGTGGAAGAAAAGATGCCAGTCTACAAATTATACCAATATTTTTTTAGATTTTGTTTTCTGTCTCAATAACATGGGGTTTCCATGTCAGACGACTATCAATGGATACACCCAAAAATGTAGCATGATTGACCATGGGGAGAACAGAACCATTTAGTTTAATTTGCAATGGACCTAATTTAATCGGCATCGTACTACTTCTAAACAAAACATAGCTGCACTTTTTTAGATTTACAGAAAGGCTGTTTGCCAGAAACCATTCGGATACATTAATTAAACTTGTATATACAGTGTTAAATAACGACTCTAAGTGTCGATTTTTACAGATTAGTGTTGTGTCATCTGCATATAAAAAGTAAGATAAAGATACTGACGAATTGTAAATATCATTCACATATAAAAGAAACAGAAGAGGACCTAGTAATGAACCTTGTGGTACTCCACAGGTAATAGGCAAATAGTCAGATTGGGAATCACAAAACTTGGTACATTGGTAGCGGTTGGATAAATAGCTCTTAAATAAATTGAGAGGAACACCGCGAATACCATAGTGATACAGTTTTGAAAGAAGAATGGGATGGTTAATGGTATCGAATGCTTTCGATAGATCGACAAAAACACCAATTGCAGACTCATCATTTTCAAATGCATCTATTATTTCATTGGACAAGTCAATTAAGGCCATTGCGGTATCAAAATGTTTGCGAAATCCAAATTGCTTATTGAATAGAATATTATTTTTTTCCATAAAGGCATAGGTTCTATTATAGATAATTCTTTCTAATATTTTAGAAAATAGCGAAAGGACTGAGATCGGTCGGTAATTAGATAAAGTGTCCTTTTTTCCTGCTTTAAAGATGGGAGTAACTCTTGCCAATTTCAATTTATTTGGAAAAACTCCTTTTGTTAAAGACAGATTAAATATGTGACATAGAGGTTTAACCAAAAGGGAAATTGATTGTTTTTAAACAATCAATTTCCCTTTTATTAAAATAACTTTTGGACTGAATTCATCAAGTCCTTGCGCTTTATTAGTTTTAAAACACTTGACAATATCTATAATTTCTGTATCAGACACTGGACACATAAATAAAGAGTTTAAAGTAGGTAAGGGCAAATACGTTTTAAAATCAGATTGATCGGTTGGCAATTTTTTTGAAAGAGTTGGTCCAATTTCGACAAAAAACTTATTGAATTCATTTGCGATTTGAGACGGGTCTTCAATGGATTCACCATTATTGCCTGTTAGAACAACTTTCGTATTCAAATTCGGAGACCTTTTAATCAAGGAGTTAATTACGCGCCAAGTACCTTTAATATCATGTTGACATTGAGTAAATCTGTTTTGATAGTATTCGGTTTTAACACGTTTAATAAGTGAATTTAAGGTATTACGGAATTTAGTGTATTTTATTTTATTATGATTGGTAGGATTATTTAGGTATTTAGCATATAACTTGTGTTTATATTTAGTAGATTGCAACAGACCATTTGACATCCAAGGTTTTAATTTTGTGTTTTTTTTACTTTGCGTAGTCATTGGAAAATGTTTATTATATAAAAGTTTTAATTTAGTTTCAAAAGTATTATAAGCTTGATTAGGTTCTTGCAATAAGTTCACATCGTTCCATGTTATTACGCTAAGCTCTCGTTTAAATTGTTCGATGTTATTTTCATTAATTTTCCTAAAAGGTTTTTTTGGAGGTCTACTGACTGCTTGAGTATTTTTGTATGTTAAGGTAGATATAGAAAAAACAGGTAGGTGATCGGAAATATCGCAATAGAGCTGACCACTAGCGAGGTGTAAATCAGGCTGGTTGGTTAATATGTTATCAATAAGAGTAGCACTATTTGATGTTATCCTAGTAGGTCTAAGTATTAGCGGTAAATAAAAGTTGCTAAAAAGAGTGTTTACAAAATTGTTAGTTGTGGTTTCATAAGTATATTGCAAAATATCTATATTGAAATCACCCAACAGATATACCAGCTTATTTTCAGTTGAAAAAGAGTATGAAGTAGGTTATCTAGGATATCATTGAATGCATTGATATTCAAAGACGGAGCACGATAGATTGTTCCCACGATGATATTTTTCCCATGTATCTGTTCTATTTCAATAAATATCGATTCACATATTGATTCATCTGTTGTTAAATCATTACGGACAGTAACTGATACATTGTTTCGTACGTACAGGGCTACGCCACCACCCGCCTTAGATTTCCTATTTCTAGAAAAAATATTATAACCCGGCATATCTGTTAGGGGATTATTGTCATACTGTAGCCAAGATTCAGTAATAGCAATAACATCAAAGTCAAATTCAAGTGTAAGAAGAAAACGTTTTAAAGAATCCATCTTGCCCAAGAGACTACGTGTATTAAAATGGATAGTAGACAAAATATTTTTATCATTGTTATGCTTAGAGAAATTCTCTGAGAATGTTTCTGGATCAAAATAATTAGATTCATTTAAACTAGCATAAAATTGAGAGTGTGGATCAACATTTATATTCATGTTCTCGTATGCCACAAAAGGGTTAAATTTCACATCAGTTGTAGGGTTGGATTGGCACATTAATTATTATAGGTATCATAGATAATTTAAACATTAGGTAAAAGTTAACAATAATATAATAAAATAAAAAACTAAATATAACAATAATTAAACATAAAACAATTCCGTTTAGTGCTGCCGTATTACTAATACATAGGTAGCGTAAGCGTTGCAATCCCCGTGTATAAAACGGAGAATAATTTATTAGGTATGCAACCGGGTATGCAAAGGTATAATTTGCATAATGGTACGTAGCGGACATGCTTGGAATTTAAACAAGCAAAGCCAGGTTAAATATACTGACATTACAAAATGAAAGAAGGCAGAAAAAAAGAAACCATTCATATCCCAGTTCCTCAAAACACCGTAAAAGTTACTTGAATATATAGGGAGTCCCCGTAGAAGTTTGCCATTTACCAGCAGAGAATTTAAGTTTAGTTCCATTGTCATATAAAGCTTTAACTTGAAATTTCCATTTCTTCTTTTCTTTATAATCCACTAAGGTCAGATCATCTATCACGTAAACTGTTTATCTTGTAAGGCAATATTCTTCTGTTTCATGACTTGAACTTTAGAGTTATAACTAAGTAGTTTAATTATAATGTGTCGGGGCCTCACCGGCAGTAGCCCTACAGGACCGACTCGATGTGCACGCTCTATCGTTGGTATTTCACTAAATTCAAAGTTATCTATTAGAATGTTCCTGGCCAAGACAACATAATCCTCACCTGATTCTTCTTTAAGTCCCACAATTCGAACGTTGTTACGTCGGCTGAAGCGTTCGGATTTGTTGGCCTCTAGTTCGAGCTTCGCAACCGTAGATGATAATTTATCAACCGTTTGTTCGAGTTGACCAATCTTGTTAGCCTTGATAATATCGTTTTCTTCGAGTGCTGCGATTCTGTCCGAGTTAAATCCAATAGCTTGGTTCAAATCCTCTTTAATTTTTGCCTGCCCATCTAATAATGATTTTAGGGAAGCATGTACAAAATTGTTAAAGTCCACAGGGTTGGAACAAGCACTTTCAATATCGGCTGGGCGAGAGCGAGTCTGGTGGCCATGATGCATACACGCCGTGTAAATTGTAGTCAAATGAGGAGCGCTCGCTATACACGTCTTATCCTGAGCACGTCATTGATTGAATTGACGGTAAGTAGAGTCAAAGTAAAGTTAAATTATTGCGACGACTAGAATTACTCAGTAGCTTCGGGGGCATGTGCTTCCTTGAGGTTCGGGTAGTATTTGGCAAGATGATCCATGTCGATGAATGTGCGAACATAACCATTTGCATCTATGTAACGCAATATGTCAAGGTGGAGCCAGGCCTTTACTTTGTTAGAATGCAGGTATTTCATCGATGAGTATAATGCCTTTCTTCTACTTATCACTCTGCTGGTAAAATCATCATTTACGTAGATGTTATTATCTTTAAATTTAGGTCTCACTTTTGGAGCTGCCTTGCGTACTCTTTCTTTAGTGGAATATCTGAGAAAGTATGCAACAAGTGGTCTCGGTTTATCCCTGGTGGTATTACGTGGTCCAACTCGATGGGCTCGTTGTATATCATCATTAGCGATTTTGATGCCGGTGGTATTGGAAATAAATGTGGAAAGGAAATTAACAGTACCTTCGCTATCCTCCGCTTGTTCGGGTATGCCAGTAAACCTCAGATTGTTACGGCGTTGACGTCCTTCTAGGTTGTCGATTTTGTCGCGTATCTCTTCTATGCATTCCGTAGTGGATTGCTGCGTATCCTCGGCAATATCCTTCAGCTTAACATCCATGAAATCAGAATTTTCCTGCATATCGACGTGCAAATTGCTCAGTTCTTTTTGTAAACCGGTGATTTCAAGATTGAGGATGGTAATGTCTTTTTCCAAGGAGACAATCTTGGTGACTGCGTCGCATAATGTTGATTTAATATCAGCAATGGTTTTGCAGCCCATGATTGACTTGATGAGAGTCGACAGCCAGGTGTTCGGTTCAGCGGCGCTAATATTTAAATTAGAAATATTTGGGTCATTGTTTTCCACGTTGGCCATTGTAGATGTTTAGTTAGAATAAATAACAAAAGTGTACCTATATTTAATGCAACCGATACGTTCACTATCCAGGTAGGTATACAGGTCTCATGCAGTTAGTAGCTTATCCTTGCAACATGCTATCACAGGTAAGCGAGTACTGTATCTAAAAACGTATACGTGTGAGAGCTCCGCTCAAACACGTCTGCACTCGACGAAGGACAATACACTACTCAATTCCCGACTAAACGCCACACACTATCCGTGTCGCCTACACGTATTTGTATCCTTCCCGTCAGTTTATTCATAAGGGAATTCAATACCAAATGCAATTGACCAAATTGAGTTTTTAATATCTCTAAGGCCTGATCATACCCCTTGTCCCCCAACAATGTACAAGCTTCAATAGATGCCCTAGCTTCGCCAGTGCAAAACTGTACGATTCAAACGATAATTTAAGTTCACTAATAGCATTAATACTAGATTTGTCAAAGTTACTTTTAGTGTCCATATTACCCTTAACATCTGAGCGGTCTCGTTTCTTGTCCACGGTTTCGGCATTTTCATTCTTCGTCAGTTCCAACTTCCATCGGGCACTCTTCACTACTTTCAACAGCTCCACCTGACACTCCTCCATCCATTTTTCGGTGTCCGCAAATTCTTCGTCACTTTCTGTAAATGCTACAAATGCTTCATGAATGTCCTCCAGTTCTGCCACCTGTGTCTCGAATTTCTTGAGCAGCTTTGCTATTTCTTCAATGTCTAGATTGTCATCTTCTTGCGACAGCACCTTAATGATATTTAATGTTCTCGTCAAATGACCTTTTTTGTTTCTGTTACTAAGCTTTACTGCAGCCTTCCTTTACTCCATTACGATGCGTTTTCAAACAGTCTGCGGGTATAGCACAAATTCCAATAACCAAATTCCACTTGTTTTGTTTTATTAACCCCGCTCTGCTACCATTTTTGTTTCGGAGTCTCAAAACAAACGTAGGCCCCAACTGTAATAAACTGAATTGACTGGTCGACAAACACATACATTAAACGCATCACCACAATAATTGTTTGGTGTCGTCGAAGCTTCCATTTATTTGTTGTATTGGCTACACCCAGCACGAAGCTCAATTGTCGACTGACCAGCACAATAACCTGTGCAATGTTTTATATAGCTAATTTGCATAAATAGATGGTAAGCTCGCTTCGCTCGCGTACCATCTAGGTCGTGGCCACAGATGGTTCTCGAATACATAATAATTTCAGCGTTAAAAAACTGGCGATTTCAAATGTACGTACCGCAGGACAATAATACATTTCGTTTACAGCCTACAGGAACGAATAAATAGACACTGTAATTTATGTACTCAACTAAAATTAGCACCATGGGAATTACTTCCGAAAGAATTGAATTGAAATTTATATTTATACTGGGTAACCTCTTCAGTCAAAGACTGGTCTCCCAGAGGGCTCAGTTGGTGATCAGTGGCTGTGATGTACTAATACACCGGGGTAACCCCCTACTCGTCTCGAAAGATGTACTAGGTTCTTTAAAGTGCACACGAGCTAGATGTGTACACTGGACCTACGGTTTATAGTCCTTATCCGAGAAGACTCGTTCTACCACCAGAACCATGGAGCGAGTGAGCCTCGAACCCTTGCCGATGTTATGGCTACGTAATTACGGTTCCACTGTCTTAACCGCTCGGCCACTCACTCACAAACTTGTCACAAAATGAGACCAATTGTTTAAGTCAAATTTAAACAAACTTGATTTGTGTTTTGTATGTAACATTAGGGTTGAGGGATGGGGAAGAGGATGGGTGCAAAGAGAAACAATTTTTAAATATTATTCTTTATCCATTTAGTAACGAAATATTAATTGAACTTATTCAACCTTATGTTCCTAAGCGGTCTCTGAGATCTAGATCTGAGTTTTTTCTTGCCCATATATTTCATCCTTCCACTAAGTTTTATGGAAATTGTTCATTTTCTTCGGCATCCGTTTCTCTATGGAATGCGTTGCCTATTGAAATTCGTCAGGCTACTTCCACCAGTGTCTTCAAATCCCTCCTCAAAACCCACTTTTTAATTTGTAAATTTCTAAATTGTTCTGTCTTTGTAAAGCGCATTGAGGCTTTCAGCATACTGCGCTATATCAAGTACCAGTTATTATTATTATTATTGTTTTCATGTTTTACAAATAATATACCACTAAACACAGTAAAACATTGAGATGTAATACTTTGTTGAAACTATCACCGTCCTAGTCGATTGAAATAGTACAGTAGCCCCTACATGTAACGATACATCACTACGACGTGTATATGTTTATATAATGTAAAACAATTTGTGAAAACCACCTCTATTCGGGGAAAATCATAAATTCGATTTAATCGTCAATAAATATTAAATTATCTAACTCAACTTAATTAGTAGGCCTAATGGTTTTCAATTGTTTCCTAGAGCCCATTCATACTTAAGTTGGTTCCTACCCTACCCACCAAAGTTGTTCTGCGTTTAGGGCATGTGATGTACCGTAGGCCTATCCTCTACTGGTTTTACAACGCTACTCATGCCAGTGAGGGAAGGGTGATGATGTGGGTGGTTTAACTGCAATAATAAAGATTTATACATAATATACGGCGAGTGAAAACGCTAGCTCTTTATCCGTTAAAAAAAAAATTATATCCAACCTCTGCAGCACAGATTGAAAAAAAAATGGATCGAATTTCTGTTATGAGTATACAGTACTTGCCTTTACGACGCCTGAGGGAATAGACACTTGTGTAATCAATACATTTGTATAAACGTATATTAAATCTATCAAAATAGTATTTTTTAAAGAAAATCGGCCTGTCTTCAACATTATGATGCTGTACTCGAGCTGTTCAACCGGTTTTCAGCCATTAAAAACAATTATCGTAGGAAGAGATAGGAAAATGCGAAGCATCCTCGTATTATCGTCCGCGGGTATTTTTCAAGACGGACATCAATTAGACAGTGTATACCCCGATCAAAAAACACCCCTATTTGGGGCAAATCGTTGAACCTAAATTCGTTTTAATCGTCAATAACTAATTATCGAACTCAATTTAATTAGTAAACAGGGTTACATCAGGCGGTTAAAATCAGTACCGAAAGTACGAACCAACTTTATATACCATCGAGTAAACATTCTAGAAATAACGCGCGATTTACCGAATTTTGCCCTTACGTAAATTTATATATAGAAGGTGTAACAAAGAACAATACAGTAAGCTCTACTGCACACTGATGTATTCACCTTCTGAACACTCGTACCTGATTAATTTGGCTAACTTGTATTAATTGGACAACCCGTACCTGATTAATTTGGCTAACTCGTACCTAATTAATTTGGACAACACCTACCGAATTAATTTTGACAACTCGTACCAGATTAATTTGGACAACCCGTACCTGATTAATTTGGCTAACTCGTACCTAATTAATTTAGACAACTCCTACCTAATTTATTTGGCTAACTCGTGCCGGATTAATTTGAACAACTCGTACCTGATTAATTTGGACAACTCGTACCTAATTAATTTGGACAACTCGTACCTGATTTATTTGGCTAACTGGTACCCAAAAAATTTGGCTAACTCGTACCTGATTAATTTGGCTAACTCGTACCTCATTAATTTGGGTAACTCGTACCTAATTAATTTGGCTAACTTGTACCTAATTAATTTTGACAACTCGTACCTGTTTAATTTGTACAACTCGTACCTAATTTAATCGGGTACAAATTAATTAGGTATGAGTTGTCCAATATAATCGGGTACGAGTTGACAAATTTCCCTGTGGGGGATCAAGGGGATTTTTTAGAAAAATGACCACAATGTCTACTGTTTTAAATAAAATAATTACGCAATAATATTGCCACTAATGCACATATATTGTGTTAACATCATCTTATAGAGCAATACCAATAGTAAGTAGTTGTCAAAAAATAAAAGGGTAAAAATGTTGCCATTTTTTCGACACATTTACCAATGGGAACCAAAGAATATTTTTTTTGAAAAATGGACAAAATTTCTACTGTTTTAAATTCAATAAATTCGCGATAATATTGACACTAATGCACATATAATATTGTGTTAACATCATCTTATAGAGCCATAGCAACAAGTTATGTCAAAAAATAAAAGCGTCGAAATTTGGCTATTTTTCGCAAATTTCCCTTTACTATAATAGTACAGAGATTGTTTTTCGAAAAATGGGTAAAATTTAAACTTTTTAAAATTCAATAATTATGCGAAAATATTGTCATTTATGGACATATATTGCGTTCACATCATCTTATAGAGCCATAATAACTAGTTATGTCAAGAAATAAAATGGTCGAAATTTTGCCATTTTCGACAAATTTACCAATTGGGGACCAAAGAATATTTTTCTAAAAATGGCAAGAATTTCTACTGTTTTAAATTCAATAGTTACGCGATAATATTGCCACTAATGCACATATATTGTGTAAACATCATCTTATAGAGCCATAACAACTAGTAATGTCAAAAAATAAAAAGGTAGAAATTTGGCTATAAATTATAAAAAGAAAAGATGAGAAATTACGAAGCCAAGAAAAACAAATGCAAACCATGCATGAGTAATATCTTACACGAGAAGACTGACGAAAATATAAATTCTAATTTTGTTATTCTTTAGTATAGAAGAAAATATTGCAGAACCTGAAAATTAACATTATGTTGGTATTATATGATCAGACAACGCCAGGATCGCACCAAAAAATTGTCATTATTGACACAATAATTATTTTGCAAGTATTGGTATAGCAGAAACAATTTCTTTTTACAAACCGTTGAAGAGCAATGTTCACTTTAAATTATGCCGATTTCATCGTGATTGTTATACAGAGTTGAATTATTTTAAGAAGTAATATATTATTTGCATTGGATCACAATTGATTGAGGTGAAAAAAAAATTAGTTGAAGAAGATGGTCATTAAATGAATTATTAGAAGTGGAAATAAAACAATATAATAAAGAAGCTGAAAATAAATTTTCATTTCATTTCATTTCATTTATTTTGTCTCATAATACAATATAAAAAACATGGACATGAACAAGAAAACATCACACAAAACCAGGCAGAGACAGGATTCCTAAAAAGCGAACTTAATCACTATCTAGTAGGTCTCCTATTGCACTGATTGTATAAAAACATTTAGAATAAAATTTGTATTAAACATTAAAATTGCATATAATACTATATCAAATTAAATTAAAATATATTACAATATCATTAAAAATCGTCAATACATAGCAAAATCTTACTTAAAATATATTTTAAGCTTGTTTATAAAAGTCTTAATACCTGTATTTAAAATTAATGAATCCCTTATTTCTACCGGTAGTTCCTCCCATGCACGAGGAAATATGTGGAAAATTGAGTATTTTAAAGAATTTGTCTGGGCGAAAGGGTGTACAAATATGAGATGATCACCGTGACGAGGGTTGATGGAAATATGGTTTAAAATGTCCACAGTATATATGCCATAAAGACATTTGACAATAAATGACATGGATAAGAGTTGGAAACGTTTTTCAAGTGAACTTAACCCTAAAACATTAAGACGTCGTTCATAGGAAATATCCTCCTCATAGAAACAAATTTTAGTCATTCGGCGTTGGACTTGTTCCAATGAGTATAGATGTCCTTTTTGGGAAGGTAACCAAGCAGGTATACTATTTTAAGTAAATTTTCTTTTGGATGATACAAAGTCGAATAAAATTCGTAAACTTACGTTTTTTACTCTAGCTTTCGCTGGTCAACGACGCAGCTTAATCATGAGTGAGTCTCTGTGACTTGGACTTGTTAATGTGGGAAACCGGAAGTACCGATAGGGGGATCTATACTGTAACCATTCGGGGGTGACGGATATGCGCGGTAGAATAATTTAGACCGGAGTATATATAGCGGCCCGCACGTGGGTACAGGTTGTGCATATCCATCGTGGCTGAGTAGAGGCAGTTACTATACCATTTAAATTGTCAGTTATTCGTTTTCAGGTACGTTGTAATACTATATCATAGATTAAGATATGAATCATTGAATCAATTGTTGTATTTAGTCACGGTAATGAATAGTAGTATTGTATTAAACGTGTTATTTATGCTCATATATGTAATTGTAATTGATGGTAGAATGACTCGCCGATACACAGTGTGCGAGTTCGGATTACAATATGGCGACCAATATAGTGGTCGTATGTAGTTGTGAATAGTATTATGTTAAGATTCTGGTTTACATGTTTATTAATAGATTGGGCTGAATGGCGATGAAGGTTTAGTAAAGATGTGTATGCACCATTCCAAAATGAACATCGTTTAATCCAGGTATAGATGTGGTTATCACTTGTTATATATAATTGATAATAATGTAACACTTATGTGATGTGTATGTATTGTACTAAAGACAACGTAATGAGTATAGCAATGGTTTGTAATTGTTCAAATGTGGATTATTATGTATGTTTGTTTGTTGTATTTATAGGTTTTTTTTTCCAAGAGATGGCCGATTGTGGCTGATACTGTAGTTTATATGTGATAAATGCCAGTGAATATAAATGTGAATCCGATAGTGGCGGATTGTAGTTTATGCGATCAATGCCTGTGAATATGAATGTGAATAAATGAAATAATGGAAATCAATGCTGCCTTTTTATGATTGTGTCCGACTGGTCTCGAACGACCACATTAACATTAGATCTCGTATATGGTATAGCGCCATCTATAGATCGTTTAGGATTTCCCAAATGGGATTGTCGGGGCCTCCTCTTTAGTAAGTTGTTGTACAATTTTGGGAGTTCCAAACCGCCGTCGTCTCTGTTCATAGTGTTACCATGTTTTCTTATTTTTATTGATTCTTTTAATTTCCTGTCTTTCCATGATGATTCTGTGCCTAGTATTTTTACGTTCCAATTTGGTAAATGAGTGTGAGTGGTCATGTGATCGGTGATTAGCTCTCATTCCAGAAGGATCAGCGGAACATCTTAACTCACACTTAAACACAATTGACAAAACAGGTAACATAAAATGTACAACTGAGCATATGTCTAACAATACATTACCTTTCTTAGACATCATAATTACACTGAACAATGGAGACCTGACGACGACAGTTTACAGAAAAAAGACCCACACAGACCAATACTTAAATTTTCACTCCTGCCATCCATTGGAACATAAGTTAAGTGTGGTTAACACTCTGGTTGACAGATGTGAAAAAGTTGTCACCAAAAAAAACGAGAAACTAACAGAAATGAAAAAGATTAAACAGGCGCTCGTTGGGTGCGAGTACCCTAATTGGTCCATGGACAAGATAATCCAAACAAGATCGGAGAAAGGAAAACAAAATGTCAAACAAAAAACAAAAGATACAACCAACAAAAACAAAGGTAACATAGGGATACCTTACATACCAAGAATATCAGAAAGAATTAGACGCTGCTTATCTAGTTACAATGTCAACACTTATTTTACTCCACAAAACAAATTAAGAAGCCTTTTAGTTCACCCAAAAGACAAAATAAAAAATGATGACAAATCTGGTTTAATATACCATGTAAATTGCAACAACTGCAAAAAAGCATATAAAGGAGAAACAGCCAGAACTTTATCAACAAGAATAAAAGAACACAAAGCAGATGTCACTTCACATTGTACAGGGATCCTAACACGTTCAGCCAGAAATTCAGCTTCAGAAATTGTTCACAACTCAGCCATCACCGATCACATGACCACTCACACTCATTTAACAAATTGGAACGTAAAAATACTAGGCACAGAATCATCATGGAAAGACAGGAAAATAAAAGAATCAATAAAAATAACAAAACATGGTAACACTATGAACAGAGACGACGGCGGTTTGGAACTCCCAAAATTGTACAACAACTTACTAAAGAGGAGGCCCCAACAATCCCATTTGGGAAAACCTGAACGATCTATAGATGGCGCTATACCATATACGAGATCTAATGGTAACAAGTCCAAGTCACAGAGACTCACTCATGATTAAGCTGCGTCGTTGACCAGCGAAAGCTAGAGTAAACAAGGCCAACAGCCATTAAGTCGCGTGCTACAATGCATAGTGATACCGGACCGACAGACAAACAGACCGACAGACAGACAGACCGACAGACAGACGGACCGACCGACATAGTGAACTATACTGACCGAAATTACTGAACATGTTTAAAAATGTTGAAATGTTTAAAAACATTTATATTTTCTTAATTTACACGTGCGTAGCCTGTCACTTTTGACGTGCTCGTATAACGTAATTTCGAGTTGAAAAGTAAGTCAAGAAAACAGAAATCGGGCAAGAAGAGTGCGCAATAACATTTAACGCGCAGTGCGCGCGCAAAAATCTGCGCACTCATGGCAATTTTGTAAACGCTTAAAATTGCCTGAAACGTACTCTTATTTCATCGAAAATAAATTTTGACAATTTTAAGCGCGCTTACGCATGCGTTACATGCGCTACGCACGTAATTGTATTGCCATATGATGATTTATGCCCTGAAATTTATGAGTACCAAATTTTATTTAATTGTGATTCATGGTTGTTAAGATATGATTACAAACGTGATTTCGTTAAATCGTGCGTAGACCGCGTAATTTTTTATTGCGCACCGTGAAAACATAACCACATAGATTCCTGGCCATAAGGAATATTCTGTGAAAAATTGACTTAGCTAGATTAAACTGATATCAAGATAAGGTCATAAAGCGATAAAACGAATAGTGATACCGGACCGACAGACAGACCGACATACAGACCGACAGACAGACCGACAGACAGACCGACAGACAGACAGACAGACAGACAGACCGACCGACCGACATAGTGAACTATAGAGTCGCTTCCACGCGACTAAAAACGTAAGTTTACGAATTTTATTCGACTTTGGATCATCCAAAAGAAAATTTACTTAAAATACTATACAGTGATCCAGATGAACCTTTTTACAAGCAGGTATACCATATTCAATAATCGAACTACAATACCACAGAATAATTTTGGAATTACAATAGTGTCCCTGCAACGAACAATGCGCTTAATAAAACCCATTAATTTTAAAGCTTTTGATCTTGTCTGAGACACATGTAATCCCCAATCTAATTTTGACGTAAAAGATTGTTGTAGGAATGAGAATTTTATTCTGATGGGAGACTTCAATGCTGTAGTAGGTGAACAAATTGAGGAAGAAAAAAGTACTGGACAATTTGGACTAGGACAACAAAATGATAGAGGATATAAACTCATAACATTTGCAAATAACCACAATTTTGTAATTTGTAACACTCTCTTCAAGCAACCTTTACGACGAAGATACACATGGGTTTCACCAGAAGCAACATGAAGATACCAACTTGATTACATATTGGTCAGGGAAAGATATAGAAATGCTGTTAAGAATTGTCATGCTTTCCACGAGCTAATATTGGTTCAGACCATAATCTTGTTGAAATGATGATGAAGTATATAAAATTCAAGAAAATAAAAATTGGAAAAGCAAGCAATAGATGGATTCTTCAAGCCCTACAAAATAACAACAACGTACAGGAACTATGTACAGATCAAATAGATACATATATAGTTAATAAAGAAGATGCGGATGTTGAAACAGATAAAAAAAGTGATTATTGATAGTGCAAACAAACATGTCAAAAATAAAATGGGGAAAAGACCAAAAAAAAACATGGATCACAGATGAGATGATAACACAAATGGAACAAAGGAGGAAATGGAAAATTATAAATACAGAAGAAGGAAGAAAGGAATATAGAAGACTAAATAATCAAGAAGAACAACAACAGATAAGGCAAAAGAAGAGTAGATTAGTAATAAATGTAAGGAAATAGATAATCTACAGAAGGCTGGACGGAGTGACATATCATATAAAATAATAAAGGAACAATCAGGAATTAACACTAAAAGACGTAAGGGTACACAAGCAGTATTAAATTAAGAAGATAAATTACTAACTGAAATAAGACAAAGATGGAAAGAATATCTGGAAGAGTTATATGCTGCAGATCTAAAGCCAACAGTGTGTCCGCTTGAAGATGAACAAAATGTAAATGAAGAAAATCTGGGACCAATATTTCTGGAAGATGAAATTACAAAAGGAATTAAAAGACTACATGAAAGAAAGCTGAAGGCATAGATGGGATAGCTACAGAGATGTTAAAACAACTAGGAGAAGTAGCAACCTTGGAACTTTCTAACTAATTCTACACACAAGGAAAATGGCCAGCGGATTTCACTAAATCTGTAGTAATACCCTTGGAAAAGAAAATAAACACCCAACGATGTGGTGAACACCGAACGATAAGTCTCATAACGCATAGATCTAAGATAACACTTAAGGCATTAAATGACAGATTGGCATCAAAACTTGCAGAGTATATTGGGAAGGATCAATTTGGTTTTGTAAAAGGAAGAAGCATCTGAGATGCGATTGCTGTGCTGAGAGTGATGGGAGAAAAATCCTTAGAATATGGTAACGAATTGTATATACTAGAAGGTACGCTCGCTTCGCTCGCGTACAATCTAGGTCGTGCCCACAGATGGTTCTCAAAAACATAGTAAATTCAGTGTAAAAAACTGGCGATTTAAAATGTACGTAAAAAAAACCGGTGATTTATGTAGCCAACTAAAATTAGTACCCTGGCAATTACTTGAGTAAAAAAACCCAATTTGTGTTTTGTAATGTAACATTAGGGTTGAGGGATGGTAAGAGGGTGGGTGCAAAGAGGAACCATTTTAAAATATATTCTTTATCCGTAACGACATATTTGATTTTATGTTTTATAAATAATAAACCACTAAACATTTGCGATACTTTATTGAAACGGTCACTGTCATAGTCGATTGAAATAGTTAAGTACATGTAATGATACACCACTATGACTTTTATATTCTTTGTAATTATTAATAATACTATTAAGAAGCAACTGTCAGTATTAAAGTTTAATTATGTGTAAACAGTACCACCACACTCGTAAAAAAAATTGTGCTTTAAATGGGACACAAATGGTTTATGTATTTAATGTCAAAGGTTTTTAATTTATCCCCGAAGGGCACGTAAATTTGCCTACTTGTGTTATACCAAATGTGGGGAGAGATTGGAATGTTCCATTCATCGCCAAGCAATCCTTTGTATAAACGCATATTAAATCTATCAAAATAGTATTTTTTAAAGAAAATCGGCCTGTCTTCAACATTATGATGCTTTACTCGAGCTGTTCAACCGGTTTTCAGCTATTAAAAACAATTATCCAAGGAGGAGATAGGAAAATGCGAAACATCCTCGTATTATTGTGTGCGGGTATTTTTCAAGATGGATATCCATTAGACAGTGTATTCCACGATCGGAAAACACCCCTATTTGGGGCAAATCGTTGAACCTAAATTCGTTTTAATTGTCAATAACTAATTATCTAACTCAATTTAATTAGTAAACAGGGTTACATCAGGTGGTTAAAATCAGTAACAAAAGTACGAACCAACTTTATATACCATCAAGTAAACATTCTAGAAATAACGCACGATTTACCGAATTTTGCCCTTACGTAAATTTATATATAGATGCTTTGTGGATTATGAAAAAGCATTCGACAGGATTAATTGGATCAAATTGAAGGACATCTTGTATAGGTGTTGGTGTTGACTATCGGGACAGACAGTTAATATGGGAGCTGTATATCAATCAATCTGCATCAATTATAATAGACGGGCAGTTATCTGAACCAGCACAGATAGGTAGAGGTGTCAGACAAGGAAGAATACTGTCAACTAACTTTATGAAGAATTTCTACTTTCAGAAGCACTTACAGACTGTAGTGATGGAGTAAAAGTTGGTGGTCACAGAATCTCAACTGTACGGTTTGTTGATGATAAGGATGGACAACTCTAATGGCGGTCTCCAAAGAATATTAAAGAAAATTAATGAAGCAGGGAAAGAATATGGAATGAAGATAAACACCAGAAAAACTAAAGTAATGTGCATAACAAAAAGAGCAAATGTACAAATGGAAATATATGTTGATGGGGAAAAGATTGAACAAGTTGATTCCATTTGCTACCTGGGAATAAAAATAACAACAGATGGCAGATGTAAGAGTGAGATTCTGAGGAGAATATGAAAGGGGAAAGGGGAAATTCATACTCAACAGGAAATTCTTAACAAGTAAAGCAAGTATTGAAACAAGAAAGGAAATGGTTAAAGCATTAGTATGGAGTGTTGCATTATACGGATGCGAAACATGGACATTAAAAAAGGGAGGAAATAAACAGAATAAATGCATTTGAAATGTGGTGTTGGAGAAAAATGCTAAAAATTCAATACACGGAGTACAGAAGGAATGATGACATTTTGAATGAAATAAGAGAAGAAAGACAACTAATGAAACGTATTAATGAACACAGTATTAGAAATGGAGGATTATTGAAAATAGTGATGGAGGGTAGAGGAAGGAAGAGAAAAATGCTACTGGATAGACTTAAAAATGGAAACAAATATTATCAACTAAAGAGTAAAACAGTCCTGAGATCCGTTTGGAATATTCCATTCAAGTGAAGAATAAGTTTGTTAGTTATGTCAAGAAATAAAAGGGTCGAAATTTGCCACTTCTGTGGCAGCGAAGAAGATCCGAATGAAGGGGGTGGCTTTTCTCCTCCATGATCGCCTGTAAACCATTTTTCAATCGTTCTCCGTAGTGACAATCGTAGACTGAGTCCGCCGTCAGCGCCGACGAGCCAATCACTCCTAATGCCCTTTCTAACACCTTACGTATGCGGCCCTTATCTCCCTTGTTTATGTTCCCACCCCAGCCTAATAGACAATAATCCAGATTGAAAAAATAACAGATGAATAAAACATAGTATGTATCTCTTCCCTAACCCTAAAAACGTTCATTTTCCTCAAACAGTTCAGTCTAGTATTTAATTTGTTAATTAGTTGATCTACATGCTCTCCCCATGATAAATTATTGTCATACGTTACCCCAAGATACTTATATGTTTTAACGATTTCTACCTCAAGCCCTTTAATCTGGACAGGCTAAATTTCCCTTCTTTTTTTACGACGGAAATCTATTCGCATTTCTTTGGTTTGCTACATTAAGTTCCAGGAAATTTTCATCACAGTATTTCGTAAACCTAACTATTTCAGATTTGAAATTTGTATCATCATCCTTTTTTATTAAACCTATCATTGCAGAATCGTCTGCAAATTTAATTACTGGACAGTCCGGGAACCTAGGTTGGAAATCCGACGTATACAATGTGAACAAAAACGGTGCAGTACAGTACCTTGTGGTGCTCCCGTATTTGTCCGAATAACGTCCGATCTGACATTTTGATTTAGCCTAACAAACTGGAGACGTCCAACGAGGAAGTTAAAAACGAACGAAATTAGTAAATTGGGGATATTCATGCCGAACAACTTATTAATTAAAATGTGTGGTTGAATGGTATTAAAAGCTGAACTAAAGTCGAAGTACATAATCCTAACAGACGGGGATGTTTTCCAATTGTCAAGATGGGGATACATTTTTTCATTTTTGTATATTAATGGGTCTTCAGTGTTCCTGTTTCTCCGATAAGCGAACTGATGTGGGTCTAAAAAATCTGCAACTAATGGTTTCAGGTTTTTTAGAACAATCTTTTCACAAACTTTCATTGGGACGGATGTTAGCGCAACAGGTCTAAGATCGTTATAACACTGTATATTTTGTCGTTTAGAGATTGGGATGATGCATGACGTTTTCCAAGATTCCGGCAAGGTTTGTGTTTCAAAAATCAAGTTAAAAATATATTCAAAAATATCTGCCAATTGGGTTGCGCATAATTTAAGAACTTTGGGTAGAATTTGGTCTGATCCAGCTGATTTGGATGCTTTCAGACCTTTAAAGTGGCTGGTAAGTTCATCCGCATTTGTCTTAAGGTCAAAACCACTTTCATCTGGTAAGGCCAACCTACTTTTGATTAAGATCTGTTCATCAGAAGAATTATAGCGATCAAACCTATTAAAAAAAGTATTTAATTCATTAGCATATTGCTTAGTCAAATTAGACACAATTCCACTTCCTTGTGGCGATTTTGCATATCCGCTCATTTTCCTCATTCCCCTCCAAACCTTACTCATATCATTACCTACAAAATTATTTTCTATTTCACGTTTGTACTTTATTTTACTTTTACGTATTACTCGTTTAAGTTCCCTTTGGATTTTATTTAGTTCATTTACGTCACCTCGATCGAAGGCCTGTCTCTTTTTCTTAATAACATCTTTCACCTCCCCATTTATCCATGGTTTACGGTTTCCGTAGATTTTAACTATCCTTTTTGGTATTAAATTTTCAGTACAAAAGTTAATATATGCACTAACCGCTTCCGTTACCTCGTCTGACCCGTTTGAATTTTCCGTAAAAACACTCCAGTCCGTAGTTTCAAATTCGCATTTCAGCTGTTCTATTGCATCTTGAGTCCACTTCTTAACAGTAATTACCCTGGGTTTCTGCCGTACCAATGGACGATACTTGGGTTGTAGTATAATTAAATTATGGTCAGCTTTACCAAGTTTCGGCAATTTTCTTGATAAATATGCTTGTTTTACGTTTGAATAACATATAGTGGGGAACCTAATGTTCCAAAAATCATTTCCGTGAGATTTTAATGCTCAAGTTGAGTTCTTGGCAGTTTTGGAATCCTTGGGACCAGCAGAATTCATTGCAACAGAGGGCCAATTTTTCCCGACCCTATTTTGGCCGCCATCTTGGATTTCAAAAATGGCCCCCATTTTTTACTCAAAACTGATAGTAGCTCCTATTTTAAATCACGTACGAACGTAATTTGTGTGATAAATCTTACAATATTTTGATAAATCAGTCCAATGGTACAATTTATAATAATAGCATATGGCAGCCATATTGAATTCCAAGATGGCCGCCATTAAAAACATATATAATGTATGCATTTTATAGTCAGGGTCCTCGTGTATTTCCGTAGGATTTTAATGCCCAAAGTAAGATTTCACTTCTTTAATATGGTGGTAGGATACCAAAAATGCTAGGTAACCAATTTTCACGATCCCGTAACCATGGTAACAGCCCCAAGATCAAAATGGCTCCAAATTGGCCCTATCTCCGTATCCCTTTGGTCTATCAACAAGATATTGGTATCAAAATACTCGGAGCGTATATATTTATATTCATTGTAATGGAACATTTTGACGAAATGTAATAGGAAATGCTATTTTTCTGCACTATTGACCTTTGACCTTGACTTTCATTGTATCTAAAAAACGGCTGGTCATTGAAATTTAAAAATGGTCTCAAATTGCTGAGACCATACATATTCATATTTATTGTAATGCAACATTTTGTTAGAAAATGACCGGAAGTAAAGTTATTGACCTTTGACCTAATAAACATGAACTTGATATATACAATAATCGGCAATTATTTGTGGTAGGTATTAAACAATGGGTTTATACATATTATTATCATTTGAATATCTAATTTCTAATTCACATACTTAGTTTTTATATATTTATAAATATTAATCAATCAATACCATGCATTTATTGTGTCAGCATTCTCGTCCCATTCTTTCCAGTCAAAGGAGTGAGTGTGGTTGATTCTTAAACTTTGTACCTTTCCATTTTATTTCCTAATGCTTGTTTTTCTTTAAACAATTTCATATATATAGGTTTCTTATACATTGAACTGCTGCCGGCCATACATTATTACGTGTTCGTAGATGATAATTTGATTGCTTGGTTCAGTTGCTTGATTAGACGTTCCTTGGGGTTGCTTCTTTGATGTGTCGATATAAGAAGTAATCTTCCAATGCTAACATTGACTGCCATTTTGTAGTTATATCGCCAACCCAAGGAATCATTTTAGATTAGATAGAGTGAAATTGTTAGAAGTGACCAAGAGGTTTTGGATGTTTACAGCATTTTATGTTCCCTTCAAGCTACTAAATGTGTTTAGTTTCATTTTTTTTTCAAGGAGTCCACAACCAGACTTTGCTCACAAACTTAAAAAAGCTTTCTTTTTTTATCATCTCTGTTTAAGATATATTTCTTGACTTCATTTGAAATTATTACTAAGACAATGTTTAAAAAAAGTGTTGATTTTGTTATGAATGTATTTTGATAAAATCTTGAAGGATTTGTGTGTTTTGTGTTAAAGAGTGAATTCGATGGGAAATCCAGTTCGATTTCCTCATTTTGAGTAATGCCGCCAACAAGACCACCAACCCATTTTAACTATGTTCCTTCTGTTCCTTCCTGATCCGGGAAAAGAGAACTATTTAAATACAGATTTTTTTTCTTTACATTCAAATTAATTACATTCTTTTATTCTCTGTTACTTAGTAATCTACATCAAGCCAAGCTGGTTCATTATGTGAATTAAAAATTAGCTATTCAAATGATAATAATATGTATAAATCCATTGTTTAATACCTACCACAAATAATTGCCGATTATTGTATACATCAAGTTCATGTTTATTAGGTCAAAGGTCAATAACTTTACTTCCGGTCATTTTCTAACAAAATGTTGCATTACAATAAATATGAATATGTATGATTTCAGTAATTTGAGACCATTTTTAAATTTCAATGACCAGCCGTTTTTTAGATACAATGAAAGTCAAGGTCAAAGGTCAATAGTGCAGAAAAATAGCATTTCCTATTACCTTTCGTCAAAATGTTCCCTTACAATGAATATAAATATATACGCTCCGAGTATTTTGATACCAATATCTTGTTGATAGACCAAAGGGATACGGAGATAGGGCCAATTGGGAGCCATTTTGATCTTGGGGCTGTTACCATGGTTACGAGATCGTGAAAATTGGTTACCTAGCATTTTTGGTATCCTACCACCATATTAAAGAAGTGAAATCTTACTTTGGGCATTAAAATCCTACGGAAATACACGAGGACCTTGACTATAAAATGCATACATTATATACGTTTTTAATGGCGGCCATCTTGGAATTCAATATGGCTGCCATATGCTATTATTATAAATTGTACCATTGGACTGATTTATCATCATATTGTAAGATTTATCACTCAAATTACGTTCGTACGTGGTTTATAATAGGAGCTACTATCAGTTTTGAGTAAAAAATGGGGGCCATTTTGAAATCCAAGATGGCGGCCAAAATGGGGTCGGGAAAAATTGGCCCCCAGTTGCAATGAATTCTGCTGGTCCCAAGGATTCCAAAACTGCCAAGAACTCAACTTGAGCATTAAAATCTCACGGAATTACATTAGGTTCCCCACTAATACGTCAAGGGTAACAGATTCCCGCGTGCTGCACTTCACATGTTGGTAATAGTAAACGCTACTCTTTTTAGGGTACAATGATTAAAGTCTCCATTTATTACAATAATGCGTCAGGGGAAGTCGTTTCAATTTCCACTATAACTACGGTTAGTTCTCTTTGTGCTTCCTTGGCCAGATTTTTGTTTGGTATGTATACAACCACTATACTAAAACAACATGTGAAAATTCCCTCGGTATGTAGAACGGACGTATAGAGAGTACCATTATTTCAACGTTAGGCGAGCACCTGTTTTTCTTTAGATGCACATTGTTTGGGTGACAATACATTTTGCTTATATATGCCATAACACCGCCTCCTCTATTTTTTCCGGATTCGACAGTTCTATCACCTCTGAATAATGTAAACCCATCAATCCTAAAATGTTTGTCACTTTTCTCTTCACTCAACCATTTTTCCGTAAAGGCCATCACACTAACGGATCTACATTCATGCAAATGCATATTTGCATTTAATTCATCCATTTATTTACAATTGAACGTGCATTTCCCATAATGATTGTAGGCAAATATGGTCTACCTTTCCTAGCACGGAACCGTTTTCTAACTCCACGGGCCCTACCTCTTTTTCGCCGTCGAATCTCGAAAGGTATGTCAGGCCATTTTCCAGAACATGGGTATTTGATTTGGTTGCGTATGTCCTACATTTCCATAGGCGTATAGCAAACAACCCTTGGCCTAGCTTGCGTCGGCTCATTGACGTTAAAAAACGGTCTAATCATGTTAACAGTCACCACAAAAAGCGAAGAACAAACAATAGTCAACATTAATACACCGAAAATCCACAATAAAAATGCAGAAAAAAAATCACTACACGCATCCAAAGAGCAACAAAATCAGGACAAGTGAGCTTGGTCGACCGCAGTGAGCAGCGCCCTCTATCGATCTTTTATGATTGTCATTTATGCACATATATTTTCGAAAATGGGCAAAATTTCTACTGTTTTAAATTCAATAATTACTCGATAATATGGCCAATAATGCATCATCTTAAGCCCCTTTCTCACAGACGTGCCTGCAATATACCGGTATGATGCTGGCGTCGTGCCGGTATCGTTACCGGCATATACCCATTCTCATCGGACTATTGTGCCGGAAATATAACCGGTATATACCGGCTTTCTGTGAGAAAGGAGTCTGGCATATTCGGCCAATAGAAAGTCTGACAAAATAATTATTGAGGGCGTCCTTTATTGTTATTATTCTAGCGATATGGCGGCGAATTTTAATTTGCAGATTATTATTCTCTTACTTTATAGCATATTTATGCAATACATGCTATGTACAGTATATTTTACATATATTATACAGGTACAGGAATTAAATAGCCGTCATCGGCAATCTATAAAACAGCGTAGAAGGAGAAATCAGGCTGTACAATTTACAAGGCGACGAAGGGTCAGGCACCAACAAAGAGCTATGGCCTATAGATTATATGCTATGGCAGCTATTGATGGTACGTCGTGCACTCGCCGTATATGGGTAAAGGATCGCAGGCATGGCCTTGTTTTTTGGAATACTGTAATGACAATGTATACAGATGAAGACTGGCGCCGATATTTCAGGATGTGTAAGGCAACATTTAAATGTATAGCCAATGAATTAAGACCCCGCCCTGGAAAAAGAAACGACAAATTGGAGAGCTCCTATCCCCTATAAAGTTAGACTAGCAGCTGTTATTTGGTGGTTAGCCACATCCACCAAATATAGAAGCATATCAAACATGTTCGGAATTGAAATATCAGCCCTATGCAACCTAGCACGGGAGGTGTGTTTTGCCATCCGATGAAACTTATTTAAAAGATACATATCGCTTTCCTCTGGTGAGAGATTAACAGCAAAAATAAATGGATTCGAAAGACGCTGGTTCCCTCAATGTGCTGGGGCCATAGACGGTACCCATGTCACCATTCTAGCCCCGTCAAAAAATCCGGCAGACTACCATAATAATAATAATAATAATAAACAATATTTATATAGCGCCTAATGGATATCACTGACCCCTCTAGGTGATTTACATTAGACCCTAACTAATGGTAATAAACTATCCCCCACCGGACACCATTCCGGTATTTCTTAGTCGAGGTTTCAGGGATGGAAACAATCAATAATGTGAAAAGAATGTAACTATGCTTAACTAAGGTAAAAATAACCCCCGCCGGACACCATCCCGGTATTTCTGAGTCAAAGTTTCGGGGCCAGAATTAAGAATAGAGAGTAATTGAAGCATGCACTAACTTAAACTAGGGTTAAACTATCCCCCGCCGGACGCGATTTTTTTTTCGTACATAAGTTGGGGACCCTTCATGAAACGTCACAAAATAAACATGAATAATTCATCAGTTAAATTTGTTGTTCCGTGTGCACCCAAGCGTATAGCAACAAGAAGTGATTACACGCACAACTGCGATACGATTCTTTCTACAGTAGGCCTAGGATTCTCGGTCAATTCACGTAAAAAATGTGTATAATTTGTGTACTGTAATTTTTTAATTCTGCTATTTTATTAGCAAACAATATGCATAAACTCGAAGGAAATTTAAAAATGCGCGTATATGAACACATGAGATAGGAAGATTAGACCCACGAGAATATAAAATGTATTTTTAATTTTGCTGACTTATTACTCGGACTGTATCATACCTAACACACACACGTCACACACACCCACACAGCTACTACTAGAATAGACACCCACACAGCTACTACTAGAATAGACATATGGGTTTAGAGACTAATAATTAGGCCTAATAGTATTAATAGAAACTATAATTTTAACACGTAATTCTTTAGTAATAAATGATATTAAAAACACCATAAACTTAAAGGCTGATTATTTCAACAATCCACACAAAACGTCGCTATTTTTTTTATGAAATATCACGCGGCAACCACAGCGGAGATTAGGCCTAGAATCGTACCGCACTTGTGTAATCACTTCTTGTTGCTATACGCTTGGGTGCACACGGAACAAGAAAATTTAACTAATGAATTATTCATGTATATTTTGTGACGTTTCATGAGGGGGTCCCCAACTTATGTACGAAAAAAATATCGCCCGCCGGACACCATCCCGGTAGCGATTTTTTTAAATCTCCGCTGTGGTTGCCGCGTGGGATTTCATAAAAGAATAGCGGCGTTTTGTGTGGATTGTCGAAATAATCAGCCTTTAGTTTACCTCCGCCAAAGAGGTATATGTAATCGGTAGCGTGTGTTTGTTTGTTACTTGGCCAAATTGAAAATTGGCCAAGTATGTTGATCTGTTTGGTTTGTGTGTTTGTTTGTTACTTGGCCAAATTGAAAATTGGCCAAGTATGTTGATCTGTGTTTGGTTTGTGTGTGTGTTTGTTACTTGGCCAAATTGAAAATTGGCCAAGTATGTTGATTGGTGCGGTTTGTGTGTGGGTGTGTGTGTGTGTTTGTTTGTTTGTCATCACTCTAGCGCTCACAGTTTTTATTCGAATAACTCCAAATTACTACCATACATGTCACCTGGTGCAAGGACGACACTGCCCAATTTCGGTTAAAATCTGGACCACGGTCCCAATTCTGGACCACTTTTAAAAATTATTTTCAGACCTGCTAGTGTTAAAAGATAGGACAGAATTATCAAAAGCCGGTGAGCAGTCTTAAATTAACAAGTAAACTAAAATTGCATTTTCTCGAGAACTACTTCTCAAAAAAACTTCATTTTTGTACAAGAGGCAAGAGTTATAATTTGTGATTTTTAATTTTAAAACATAATTTGATTTAATATACAGGTTTTTTGAGGCGAATAATTTAAAAACCTATTTCTTTTCAAATTCACCCGTGTGTTTTTCGCGTTGCTGTTCTATTGTTAGTCGACTGAAACTATTGTTAATTGAAAGGCTTGTTACATAACCTTTACACCAAACTCGTATACACATGATTGTAATGAAATTAGGCTAAATCACATAGCATAAGACACACACTTTTGGTGAAAATAGGGTCAAGGTCATTAGGCCAATTTTGATTTGGCCAAGTATCGCGCTATGCGCGAAGGCTAGTTTGTTTGTTACTTGGCAAAAAAAAATTTTCCAAGTATAGTATTCACTTTGTTTGTATGTTTGTTTGTATGTATGTATGTATGTATGTATGTTTGTTTGTTTGTTTGTTAGCACGATAGCGCCTATAGTTTTCAAGTTATCGTTCTGAATTTTTGGGTGTAGATAGGTATATACCTTCCGACCATTGCCTATATCAACTAAATTGGTTTATTAATAACTTCACAAATAACAAAAATGATATTATTTTCAGACCGGCTAGTGTTAAAAGATAGGAGACAATTTTTAAAAGCCGGCGAGCAATCTTAAAGTAACAAATGTACTGAAATTGCATTTTCTCGAGAACTGCTAGTCCAAAAAACATCATTTTTGTACAAGAGGCGAGAGTTATAAATTGTGATTTGTAATTTTCAAAACATAATTTGATTTAATGTACAGGTTTATTGATACGAGTAGTTTTAAAAAACCTATTTCTTTTCAAATTCACCCGTTTGTTTTTCGCGTTGCTGTTCTATTGTTATACAAATTAAACTATTGTTAGTTGATAATTAGTTTGTTTAGTACTGTACTAGCGTGTGTCCTTTCTTATTTCATTCTGTACATAGGTATATACTTACAGAACATGCCTATTGATTTTCAGGAAAACTGATATATTGGTCATGTCTCAAAAGCTTATCTTCTGTACGATATATTAAATAGCACGCATTCTGTGTTTTTTTAACATGGACATATTCTTTGATATGGACCAAAATATTAGTCGACTGGTCAAGCAGTTAAGCTTACTACATGGGTTAAGGCAGAGGCGCCGCCATTCGGCACAGCTTCAAGACACTCCTCGACCATTATTCTGGTCAATCTTGATGTTAGAAAGGTCATTGTTGCAATGCCGGAATTGTTTGTGTTAAAAATTATTTAAACAAATTATTAACCTTAGTAGTATTTCAACCATGTAAAGCTAATACCTAAAGCAAAAATTGTATCTTTCAACATGCTCCGAGTCAGTGGATATATTTTGCCAAGTACTTCACTCAGTTTCTGAGTGCTTTCATTTGTTTGTTAGCAGGATTACTCAAAAAGTAATTATAAGATCTTTACCAAAATGAGTAGACAGATAGATATGTGGTCAAGGACCATTACATTAAATTTTAGGACTATTTGGGACCACAGTCCCAATTCTGGACCACTTTTTAGTATACTTTTTTAGACCTGCTAGTGTTAAAAGAATTTTTCAAAAGCCGGCGAGCAGTCTTAAAGTAACAAGTAAACTGAAATTGCATTTTCTCGAGAACTACTTGTCCAAAAAACTTCATTTTTGAACAAAAGGCAACAGTTATAATTTGTAATTTGTAATTTTAAAACATAATTTGATTTAATGTGCACGTTTGTTGATGCGAGTAGTTTAAAAAACCTATTTCTTTTCAAATTCACTCGTTTGATTTTCGCGTTGCTTTTCTATTGTTAGTCAACTGAAGCTATTGTTAATTGAAAGGCTTGTTACATAACCATTACACCAAACTCGCTTACACATGCTTGTAATGAAATTAGCCTAAATCACAAACAGCATTAAGACACACACAAATATATATATATATATTTTTCACCGGAGAAATCTTATGTAGGAGAATTTTACAGTAGGCGGAGGTATGCACTCTCGGAGTGGCTTTCTAGTTTATGGTGTTTTTAATATAATGTATTACTAAAGAATTACGTGTTAAAATTATAGTTTCTATTAATACTATTAGGCCTAATTATTAGTCTCTAAACCCATGTCTATTCTAGTAGTAGCTGTGTGGGTGTGTGTGACGTGTGTGTGTTAGGTATGACACAGTCCGAGAAATAAGTCAGCAAAATTAAACAATAAACATTACACAAAAATACATTTTTTATTCTCGTGGGTCTAATCTTCCCATCTCATGTGTTCATATACGCGCATTTTTAAAGTTCCTTTGAGTACATGCATATTGTTTGATAATAAAGTAGCAGAATTGAAAAATTACAGTACACAAATTATACACATTTTTTTATTCTTGTGGGTCTAAGCTTTCTTTGGGCTATGTCCAATTACTACTTATTCAATGTCTTGCCTAGCTATCGATTAGCCTGGACACATTTTGCATAGTGGTGTGTGTGATCGAAAATCACAAATGGTCTAAAACGTCTCCAAATGCGATTTGAAGCTATTCTGTACACTTTGATGTTTTTATGTTAAGAAGTTTTTTCGAAAATCACAAAATGGTCTAAAACGTCTCTAAATGCGATTTGAAGCTATACTAAATACTTTGGTGTTTTTATGTTAACAAGTTTTTTCGAAAATCACTAAATGGTCTAAAACGTCTCCAAATGCGATTTGAAGCTATTCTGTACACTTTGATGTTTTGTGTGAAAATTTTTTTGTCGAAATGCTCAAAATGGTCTAAAACGTTTTTAAATACGATATTAATCTATTTTGTGCTCTTTGATGTTTTTGTGTGAAAAGTTTTTTCGAAATCCTCAAAATGGTCTAAAACGGTTTTTAATGTGATTTTAAGCACTTTGATGTTTTTGTGTAACCAAGTTTTTTGAAAATCACAAAATGGTCTAAAACGTCTCCAAATGCGATTTTGAAGCTATTCTAAGCACTTTGGTGGTTTTATGTTAACAAGTTTTTTCGAAAATCACAAAATCACATAAAAACACCAAAGTGCTTAGAATAGCTTTAAATCGAATTTGGAGACGTTTTAGACCATATTGAGAATTTCGACAAAACTTTTTAACATAAAAACACCAAAATGCTTAGAATAGCTTCAAATCGCATTTGGAAACGTTTTAGACCATTTTGTGCATTTCGATGAATTTTGGTTAGACAAAAACATCAAAGCATAAATGGAAATATTATAGCATAATTATTGAATTTTAAAAAGTGGAAATTTTTGCATTTTTCGAAAAAATTCCTTTGGTCCCACTCAGTGAAATTTTTGAAAATTGGCCAAATTGTGACCCTTTTATTTTTTTGACATAACTAGTTACTATGGCTCTATAAGATGATGTTAACACAATTTATGTGCATACATTGTAATATTATAGCATAATTATTGAATTTTAAAAAGTGGAAATTTTGCCAACTTTTCCACAAAAAAAAATCCTTTGGTCCCCCATTGGTAAATTTGTCGAAAATTGGCCAATTTTCGACACTTCTTGACATAATTAGTTATTATGGCTCTATAAGATGAAGTGAGCGCAATATATGTGCATAAATGACAATATCATCGCACAATTATTGAAATAAAAAAAGTAGAAATTTTCGAAAAAAAATCTCTGTACTTAGTATAAATAGCAACATTTCGAACCTTTTATTTTTTGACATAACTAGCTGCTATGGCTCTATAAGGTCATGTTAACACAATATGTGCATTAGTGGCAATATTATGGCATAATTATTGAATTAAAAAAATTTTGCCCATTTTTCTAAAAAATCTGTTTTATAGTACAGGGAAATTTGCGAAAAATAGACCTTTTTATTTTCTGACATAACTAGTTGCTATGGCTCTATAAAGTCCCTTTCTCACAGAGCTGTGTGCCAGGAATGCCGGCATCGACATGACCTGCTTTAGACCTAGTAATATTACTAGGGATATTCCCCGCAATGCGAGACGGGCATTCTGTGAGAACGTAACGCAGTTATATTCCCCGTCGCGGGGCTTTGACACCTTGTGTGCGGTCAAGTGTATCACTTTGGCACCGATTCATTTCAATTGTAAAAATGACGAACTGGAGGAAAAACGAGATTAGGGAGCGGAGCTTCTTAAAATAAGGGGACAAGAAGAAATTTGTAGACAGATGGGACAATAAGGTCGGGAGCTGTTGTTTGTAAGTTGGCTGTGGTTGGCGTAAAACGAACAAAAAAACAAAACAGCAAACTGAAAACGTTAAAGGCCAGGTACCATGTCATTAAAGAAAAAAACAACAGTTCTGGGGAGCAAAAGCATACTTGGCCATATTATGATTTGTGCGATGCAATTTGGGGACACAGGCCATGTGCCCAACCTGTTCGAGTTCTAGAATCTATTGGAAGCCCAGAAGATGAAGATGAAGCTGGAGATGATGCAGAAGATGATACAGTCGTGGGTAAGTCTAGCAAAGTTACTGTTGTCACTCACTACTAGTCTACGGTGCCTATTATAACTAGGCCTAACTACTCTAGTTCTACTCGCCCAGACCAGGGCAGGCTCTACTACTCTTCCTAGGCCTAGGCTAAGCCAAAATTATATTGTACCATAAATCTATATCATCAATTTGGATCCTTTTTAAATATTTTATACAGTTGTTATTATATTAATAAATATAAACTAAATACTCAATTTATTTAGGTAAGGTTACATAGTTCATGACCGCTACTCAATGTAATAATATAGTAGTACTACTACTACTAGGCCACTATTTATATTGTTCTTAATACTCAATTAATAATTAGTGACTTTCTATTCTATTTACTTATTTTAAGTTAGTTATTTTTGTATTTTCTGTTTTAAATATAAAATTATTTTTTTTATAGATCAAGAGCCATTAGAAGTTAATTCAGAGGCTACTGTAGAGGAGGATGACCCTATACAGGAAGTTGAATATGCCCAAGTGGTTGAAGATGTTGAAGTGTTAGAATTTGTTCAATTGGATACAAATGTTCTTGTTCAAGAAGATGATGATGTAGATCAACCAGCTGGTCCCGTGCAGGTAGAAGAAAAAAAACCCAGAAAAAAGTCAAAAAAGACAAAACTAGACAAATCTATGGAAGCTGTCTCAACACTAATAGCAGACAGATTTGAGGCCTCCGAGAAAAAATTGATAGATGAGAGGAAACTAGCGAAAGAACAGAGGAACTGGGAATTAAAAGTTGAAAGAGAGAATAGGAATGCCCAACAAGAGCTTTTTACACAAGTACAAAATACTCAAAGGGATATGCTACAACAGTTTACAACATGCATGACAACAATGATGACAACAATGCAAAATCAACATGTTCCCAATCAAATCCAACATCCAACTCATGTTTTTTACACCAATCAACCACGAGTTATTTACAATATGGGTCCTCCATCACACACTCAAGGATACTTATACCAGTCATCTTCTTCACCATCAGCTACTTCACCATCAGCTACTTCACCTTACAAACGCAATAATACATCATCATCAAGCTCAGCAGACAGCAGCCAAGGAGAATTTTATACACTTTAGACACATTTTAAACCAATCATTGTGGTTATGTTAATTTAATGTAATCCTGGAGTTGTTAAATGAAAATGATGAAAAATAGTAAATTTTTAATTACTGTATACTAATAATGTTAATTTAAAACTTGGGACGATACTATGATTATTTTCTGTCAAAACAAGTGTACACCATGACATTATTTTAGTAAACTCCTTTAATCACAGCTTATGCTATTTTTCATATGTTGACCTTTTAGCGCTATCAATACATCATTTTATTGTTACAAATTAATTGTTTAGTTATACAAACAAACATTAATTGCTGGTAAGATTTTTTTATTAAAATCAAAATGTTTTATTTTGTAGTTATATATATATATGTATGTACTACATTATCAATACCAAAAACACCTGTTAAATGTAAACCTTTTAATGTGTTAAGTTAGCTATTTAAAAATTACATTAATCAAAAACTAATTCATTTTAACAACAATGATTCACAATTTTAACAAAATAATTAGTTTTCCTGTTTCATTTAAAAATTACTTTTACTGCCGTTACGCAATAAATTTGGTAGTAGCCGCTGTTTCTAAAACGCAGTAGACAAACAACAATTCAATAGTACGAACATCAGGTATATTCCTTTTATTTTAGCTGGCTTAACACAATACCGCTGCTTACCGGTGAGCTGGCTTAACAACACCACTGCTTGTACCGGTTATAACCTTCTATCTACGTAAACTGTTTTTATACACTGTAACACTTGTCCAACTGGTAAACAGTAACTTACTAACATAGATTCCGCATCTCCGTTGCCTTTTATAAGCGAACACATTTGTTATGCAAATTAAAAACTTTACGGCTGACTAAGCCAACAACACCGCATGGTGTTTAACAATACAGTACTAACTTTACTGTAGCAACAATTACAGTGTATTATTATGTATATCGTGTATATATATAAATTAATATATATGTCTGATTATTGTTTAATAAAAAACACTAAAAATGACATGATTGTTAATCTATTTATTGTGTTTAGGTTTGCATGATGAGAACATTTCTAATCAACAAAAAGTTTGGGATACACCACATGAAAATACTTAAAACTTAGTTTAAAATTTACAAGAATGCCGAAACTGCATCACGAATATCTGATGTTACATCTATATTCTGATTATGTGGATCAACATTATCATTTGGCTGCACCAAACCATGCTGCCTTTCATAATTGCGCATTTCTTCATCCCACTCAGGATAGAACTGTTCCTTATGCATCTCACATATGTTGTGCAGAACAGAACATGACGCAACCACATCCGATACAAATGAAATATTGACATCATTCCTCTTTAGAAGTATTCTCCATCTTCCCTTCAGACGACCAAATGCGTTTTCAACGACCATTCTCGCAGAGCTTAACCGTGTGTTAAATCTTCTTTGATCGGCTGTTAATGCATGGTTGGTATATGATTTCATTAGCCACTTTTTAAGGGATATGCAGCATCACCGATGAGAAACACAGGTACTTCTACACCATTTATCACTTTAGAATTCTAAATAAATAAAACAATTAAATGAATTATGTTGCTATCATGCCTTTCTTATTCGTGTGTTTATAGAAATCCTAGCCATTAATAATAAGCAATTAATTACACAAAAGCTTACCTCCATAGGAAAAAGATGACCATTTTGCCTGTCCTCTACAAGGGAAAATATGTTTGAATTTGCCAAAACCCTTGCGTCATGCGTTCTGCCTGGCCATCCAATGTTTACATCTGTAAAGCTGTATGTATGAAGAACATTTGTTAGATTAACCATTCTTTTTTTTAGAATCATGCATTTGGAAGTAGAATAATATAGATTATTCATAGGCCTAATCCTGGATAGAATAGCATTAAACAAACACCTTAAGCAGTTACAGCTCTTTTTGTACAATAATTTAGTTAAATAATTTTTAACCAACCAAAAGTTATGATCCACCATTGCCTGCATTATCACAGAGTGCCATCTTTTCCTGTTGGAGTAGCGCTCTGCAGTTGCACCCGAAATATAAATATATCAAGAAATATATCAATATTGTATCAAATTTAGATATTCTGTTTGACTGTTTACTGTCCAGTTACTAGTTTCCAGTCACTAAACTTATTCCAGTTTTATCATTTGAATCTGTCATTTAAAGTGATTTTAATTCTACTTACATGTCTAGGTAGTCCAGTAGCATCATTGATGTTGGTGCAGGGCTAAACAATAGCATCTTACCTGCCTGTGTTTTTCAGCAATATTGGAGTACAACTAATTTGCATATGGCTACCTGATATGTGAATTGAAAACATGTCATACTCTAGGCAAGCATGATTGGCCTTCAATATTTGTGCCAAACCAGGATTACCCCTTGCCTTATTTCATCATGTTTGTTCATTGGGATTGTACAGAGGTAAGCGTACCCGAAGGGGTATGAGAGCCCAAAGGAGACTTGTAAACAAATCATTACAAGTGTCGATACCTGTAGTTGATAACAAACATTGTGATAATAGCAATCTAGTGAAGATACAGTTGCAACCTCGTAACAATTCACGTATACAACCCGTCAACTTTGCTGCATGGAATGCCAGGTCTATAAAACCTAAGACTGCTTCTGTCTGTGACTTTACAATTACTAAGATATCTTTGCTATAACCGAATCATGGCTGACAAATGATGATCGTTCCAACCGTGCTAAAGCTGATATTGAAAATACTCTTCCTGACTTTGAACTTCTTCACCGATCCAGAAATCACTCAACAGGTGGTGGTGTATGTGTGTTTTTGCGAAAAGGCTTCTTAGCTGCTGCTAATAGTGGACCGATATTTAAATCATTTGAATATATAGATATCACCATCACTGCAAAGTCGTCCTCTTGTAGGCTGTACATTATTTATAGACCACCTTACTCAAGAAAGAGCAAGATAACAACTAAGATGTTCTTTTCAGACTTCTCGACTCTTCTAGAGTTGATCAGTAATGTTCCTGGTCGTGTTCTACTGGCAGGGGATTTTAACCTACACATGGACGACGTGCAAAACAGTGATGCGATTACTATGAAGAATCTTCTATCCATTTGTGGTTTCACTCAGCATGTTACCGGACCCACTCACAGGAGTGGTCACACACACTTGACTTGTTAATTTGCAGAGATACATATATATATATATATATACTGATATTAGCATCCATACTGATCAGCCTTCTGATCATTATTCAACTGTGTGTCATTTGAGTATATCACGCCCGGATTCCACTAGGCATCGAATTAGTTTCCGTAAATTGCGCCAAATTGATATTAAGTCTTTTAAGAGTGACATTGTGAAATCTGAGTTGATTACGAACCCTGCTGCAGTAATTGACACACTTTGACTCAATACAATAACGTCCTTTCTCATCGCTCCCTGGTATAATGAGAATCTGCGTGAACAAAAGAGAGTCAAACGCCGCTGTGAAAGGTTATGGGCTTCATCTGGTTTAGAGGTACATAAACAACTGTACCACAGTGAATGCAACACATACAAACAGTTACTTGAAAAGTCAAAGACCGACTTCCACAGATGTCAAGTATCAAAATGTGAGCAGGGCAAGCTATTTAACTTGATTGACAATTTCACTTCAGCAAATCATAAGCAGATTCTTCCTCTACATGAGCCTTCAGAGGATGGCTTGTCAATTTTCTGAATTCTTTCGTGATAAGATTCATAAAGTTAAAATTGAACTCGAGAATGACCCTTCTTACAGTGTCGGTAGTGTACATGATAAAAAAGCCGATGCACACTCTTTCAATACTTTTGCTAATGTGTCTCATGAGGATCTACGCAAGATAATATTGGCTTCCAAATCATCTACTTGTCCTCTAGATCCTATACCATCAAAGCTTTTGAAGGAATGTCTCGATGAACTCATTTCCACCATATGTGACATTGTCAATAGATCACTATCACGTGGAACAGTTCCTGATATCTTCAAGGCAGCATGTTTGACACCACTTATTAAGAAACTCTCATTAGATCCAGAAATATTGAAGAATTACCGTCCAATTTCCAATCTATTTTTCATCTCAAAAATACTTGAGAGATGTGTTGCCGCTCAGTTAACTAAACATCTTGTAACAAATGACCTGCACGGCAAGCGGCAATCAGCCTATCGTAAACACCCTTCAACTGAAACCTCTCTGATTCGTGTCATTAATGATTTACTTCGCGCTGTTGACGTACACAGTGAAGCAGTACTAGTGTTACTTGACCTAACTGCAGCATTTGACACAATAAACCACAAAATACTACTGCGGAGACTATCAAATCGGTATGGAGTCGATGGCACAGTTCTCAAGTGGTTTCAATCATACATGCTCAACCGCACTCAATCCGTTGCTATTAAAGAGTCAACATCGAATCCGTCTCCATTACTGGATGGTGTTTCTCAGTGGTCTGTACTGGGCGCTCTGTGTTTCACGCTTTATACATCGCCATTAGAAGATATTGTTAGTTCTTATGATGGATTTGAGCTGATGGTGTACGCGGATGATACACAACTGCATATGATGTTTAATCCTTTGCAAACAAATAGTGCTATTTCACAACTTGAATCTTGCATCCAAGAAGACAATAAATGGATGGTAGTCAATAAATTCAAACTCAATAGCAGCAAAACAGATGTACTTCACATCACCTCCCTGTTTTTGCCGGAATTGACCAAATTCAGGTTGGCTCTGAGTTCGTTCTAACGGTTCCTTCAGCACGTAATCTTGGCATTACAATTGACAACAAGCCAAGTATGTTGGGACACAATAAAAACATCTGCAAGTCAGCTAACTTTCTTTGCGCTCAGGAAAATCGGTCAAGTTCGCAAGTACCTTGATAGAGCATCTCATCTCATTCACGCGTTTGTCATCTCGCGTCTTGACTGTTGTAACAGTCTTTTATGTGGCTTACCTGACTATGAGATTGCAAAACTCCAGCTAGTTCAAAACACTGCTGCAAGGATGATCACTTTTGACTAAAAAGCGGCACAATATTACACCGGTGTTGAAAGAGCTTCACTGGCTGCCAGTGTGTAAGAGAATAGCGTTTAAAATCTCGCTGATCACTTACAAAGCGTTACATGGTCTTACCCCAGATTATATTTGCGAGCTCATATCTGAATACATCCCGTCGCGCTCTTTAAGGTCTGGTGATAAATTTCTTCTAACATTACCAAAATCATCCACTGCTTATGGTAGAAGGTCTTTTGCAGCAATAGCACCTTCATTATGGAACAAACTTCGACACTTTGTGAGACTTGCTCCTTCAGTCAATATTTTTAAATCACGACAGAAAGCCCATCTGTTCTCATCTGGTATTAATTAACTTACTGGGATGCGATTTTTTTTTCGTACATAAGTTGGGGACCCCTCATGAAACGTGCCAAAATAAACATGAATAATTCATCAGTTAAATTTGTTGTTCCGTGTGCACCCAAGCGTATAGCAACAAGAAGTGATTACACGCACAACTAAACTGCGATACGATTCTTTCTACAGTAGGCTTAGGATTCTAAGTCAATTCATGTGATTGCCTTCGCGCACTCTTCTTCACACGAAAAAACATAAAACCACCAAAGTGCTAAGAATAGCTTCAAATCGCATTATGAGAAATTTTAGACCATTTTGTGATTTTCGAAAAAAGTTGTTAACATAAAAACACCAAAGTGCTTAGAATAGCTTCAAATCGCATTTAGAGATGTTTTAGACCATTTTGTGCATTTCGATGAAACTTGGTTACACAAAAACATCAAAGTGCTTAAAATCACATTATAAACCGTTTTAGACCATTTTGAGCATTTCGATAACACTTTTCACACAAAAATATCAAAGAGCACAAAATAGCTTAATATCGTATTTCAAAACGTTTTAGACCATTTTGAGCATTTCGACAAAACTTTTTCACACAAAACACCAAAGTGCTTAAAATAGCTTCAAATCGCATTTGGAGACATTTTAGACCATTTTGTGATTTTCGAAAAAAACTTGTTAACATAAAAACACCAAAGTGCTTAGAATAGCTTCAAATCGCAATTAGAGACGTTTTTCGATAACACTTTTCACACAAAAATATCAAAGAGCACAAAATAGCTTAATATCGTATTTCAAAACGTTTTAGACCATTTTGAGCATTTCGACAAAACTTTTTCACACAAAACACCAAAGTGCTTAAAATAGCTTCAAATCGCATTTGGAGACATTTTAGACCATTTTGTGATTTTCGAAAAAAACTTGTTAACATAAAAACACCAAAGTGCTTAGAATAGCTTCAAATCACAATTAGAGACGTTTTAGACCACTTTGTGATTTTCGAAAAAACTTGTTAACATAAAAACACCAAAGTGCTAAGAATAGTTTAAATCGCATTTGGAGACATTTTAGACCATTTTGTGATTTTCGAAAAAACTTGTTAACATAAAAACATCAAAGTGCTAAGAATAGCTTCAAATCGCATTTGGAGACGTTTTAGACCATTTTGTGATTTTCGAAAAAACGTGTTAACATAAAAACACCAAAGTGCTAAGAATAGTTTCAAATCGCATTTGGAGACATTTTAGACCAATTTGTGATTTTCGAAAAAACTTGTTAACATAAAAACACCAAAGTGTTTAGAATAGGTTCAAGTCGCATTTGGAGACGTTTTAGACCATTTTGTGATTTTCGAAAAAACTTGTTAACATAAAAACATCAAAGTGCTTAAAATCACATTATAAACCGTTTTAGAATAATTGTTGTAGACGTGAGAGCAGCGTGGTCCAAGAGGATTGTACCACGCTCTCTCAGTTCTCAAAATGGAATCGTGGTAAACTTTGTTTTCACACAATTCCTGCTTTTAAAAACGTTTTAGACCATTTTGTGATTTTCGAAAAAAACATGTTAACATAAAAACACCAAAGTGCTTAGAATAGCTTCAAATTGCAGTTGGAGACATTTTAGACCATTTTGTGATTTTCAAAAAAACTTGTTAACATAAAAACATCAAAGTGTACAGAATAGCTATAAAATCGCATTTGGAGACGTTTTAGACCATTTTGTGATTTTCGAAAAAACTTGTTAACATAAAAACACCAAAGTGCTTAGAATAGCTTCAAATCGCATTTGGAGACGTTTTAGACCATTTTTTGATTTTCGAAAAGACTTGTTAACATAAAAACACCAAAGTGCTTAGAATAGCTTCAAATCGCATTTGGAGACGTTTTAGACCATTTTGTGGTTTTCGAAAAAACTTGATGACATAAAAACACCAAAGTGCTAACAATAGCTTCAAATCGGATTTGGAGACATTTTAGACCATTTTGTGATTTTCGAAAAAACTTGTTAACATAAAAACACCAAAGTGCTTAGAATAGCTTCAAATCGAATTTGGAGACGTTTTAGACCATTTCATGTTTTTCGAAAAAACATGTTAACATAAAAACACCAAAGTGCTAAGAGGAGGAGCTAATTACTTAATTAGCCCTCAATTAGCATTTCCTTTCACCAACTTTGGTGCTTAGTGCACATAATTATTATTGTTTTGTATTCACTTGATCTTGAAAATGGTTCTATGATGGTAGCGAAACGTCGATCTCTCTTTTTGTCATTAAATTTCATATTAAAATTATATAGTAAACGTCTTTTAATTCGTAAAGTGCTAAGAATAGCTTCAAATTGCATTTGGAGACATTTTAGACCATTTTGTGATTTTCGAAAAAACTTGTTAACATAAAAACACCAAAGTGCTAAGAATAGTTTAAATCGCATTTGGAGACATTTTAGACCATTTTGTGATTTTTGAAAAAACTTGTTAACATAAAAACATCAAAGTGCTAAGAATAGCTTCAAATCGCATTTGGAGACGTTTTAGACCATTTTGTGATTTTCGAAAAAACTTGTTAACATAAAAACACCAAAGTGCTAAGAATAGTTTCAAATCGCATTTGGAGACATTTTAGACCAATTTGTGATTTTCGAAAAAACTTGTTAACATAAAAACACCAAAGTGCTTAGAATAGCTTCAAATCGCATTTGGAGACGTTTAAGACCATTTTGTGATTTTCGAAAACAACTTGTTAACATAAAAACACCAAAGTGCTAAGAACAGCTTCAAATCGCATTTGGAGACGTTTTAGACCATTTTGAGATTTTCGAAAAAACTTGTTAACATAAAAACACCAAAGTGCTTAGAATAGCTTCAAATCGCATTTGTAGACGTTTTAGACCAATTTGTGCATTTCGATGAAACTTGGTTACACAAAAACATCAAAGTGCTTAAAATCACATTATAAACCGTTTTAGACCATTTTGAGCATTTCGATAACACTTTTCACACAAAAACATCAAAGAGCACAAAATAGCTTAATATGGTATTTTAAAACGTTTTAGACCATTTTGAGCATTTCGACAAAACTTTTTCAAAAAAAACATGTACAGAATAGCTTCAATTCGCATTTGGAGACGTTTTAGACCATTTTTTATTACAGAATAGCTTTAAATACGCTTTGTTTACGTTTACACTTGGCTTAGACGTTTATCTTAGAATTCGAATAAATTAATCCATAATCAACTAAAATTGCTATTGTTGTGGTTTTTGTTTAATATAAATGTTTTTTATAAACTGAAATAAATCAAACAACAATATAATTTAATATAAACTCGTTAAAAGGGAAATTTAGACAGCCTATAAATCATGGAAGTCAGAACTCGCGTCGCTCGAAATGCTCGGTAAATTTCTATTTATAGCCAATCGAAAATGGCTCCGGCTAACTTAAACAATGAAAACGGCTCTCGGAACACTTAATGTCCCATTTTCGCTGTTTGACGTGGATGTGGCTTAGAATAGTTTCAAATCGCATTTGGAGACGTATTGGACCATTTTGGTCATTTCGATGAAACTTGGTTATACAAAAACATCAATATGCTTAAAATCACATTAGAAACCTTTTTAGACCATTTTGAGCATTTCGATAAAACTTTTCAAACAAAAACACCAAAGTGTTAAGAGTAGCTTCAAATCTTATTTAAAAATGTTTTAGACCATTTTGAGCATTTCGACCAAACTTTTTCACACAAAACATCAAAGTGAACAGAATAGCTTCAAATAGCATTTGGAGACGTTTTAGACCATTTTCGAAAAATGGCCAAATTTAGACCCTTTTATTTTTTGACATAACTAGTTACTATGGCTCTATAAGATGATGTTAACACAACATATGTCCATAAATGGCAATATTATAGTCTAATTATTGAATTTTGAAAGGTGGAAATTTTGGTCATTTTTCGAAAAAATTCCTATGGTCCCCCGCAGGAAAATCTTGGAAAAATGGCCAAATTTCGACCCTTTTATTTTTTGACATAACTAGTTACTATGGCTCTATAAGATCATGTTAGCACAATATATTTGCATAAATGGCAATATTATAGCATAATCTTCGAATTTTAAAAAGTGGAAATTTTGGTTATTTTTCGAAAAAATTCCTGTGGTCCCCGCAGGGAAATTGTCGGAAAATGGCCAAATTTTAACACTTTTATTTTTTGACATAACTAGTTACTATTGCTCTATAAGATGATGTTAACAAAATATATGTGCATAAATAGATATATTATAGCCTAATTATTGAATTTTAAATGGTAGACATTTTGGTTATTTTTCGAAAAAATTCCTGTAGTCACCTGAAGGGAAATTTTCGGAAAATGGCAAAATTTCGACCCTTTTATTTTTTGACATAACTAGTTATAGATCAGCGAGAGAGAGATAGATCAGCGAGAGAGAGATAGATCAGCGAGAGAGAGATATATCAGCGAGAAACAGAGATAGATCAGCGAGAGAGATAGATCAGCGAAAGAGATAGATCTGCGAGAGAGAGATAGATCAGCAAGAGAGAGAGATAGATCAGCGAGAGAGAGAGATAGATCAGCGAGAGAGAGATAGATCAGCGAGAGAGATAGATCAGCGAGAGAGAGATAGATCAGCGAGAGAGAGAGATGGATCAGCGAGAGAGATAGATCAGCGAGAGAGAGATAGATCAGCGAGAGAGAGATAGATCAGCGAGAGAGAGAGATAGATCAGCGAGAAAGAGATAGATCAGCGAGAGAGAGATAGATCAGCGAGAGAGAGATAGATCAGCGAGAGAGAGAGATAGATCAGCGAGAGAGAGATAGATCAGCGAGAGAGAGATAGATCAGCGAGAGAGAGATAGATCAGCGAGAGAGAGATAGATAAGCGAGAGAGAGATAGATCAGCGACAGAGAGAGATAGATCAGCGAGAGAGAGATAGATCAGCGAGAGAGAGAGATAGATCAGCGAGAGAGAGAGATATATATCAGCGATAGAGAGATAGATCAGCGAGAGAGAGATAGATCAGCGAGAGAGAGATAGATCAGCGAGAGAGAGATCAGCGAGAGAGAGAGATAGATCAGCGAGAGAGAGATAGATCAGCGAGAGAGAGATAGATCAGCGAGAGAGAGAGATAGATCAGCGAGAGAGAGTTAGATCAGCGAGAGAGAGAGATAGATCAGCGAGAAATAGATAGATAAGCGAGAGATAGATAGATCAGCGAGAGAGAGATAGATAGATCAGCGAGAGAGAGAGAGAGATAGATCAGCAAGAGAGAGATAGAGAGAGAGAGATAGATCAGGAAGAGAGAGATAGATCAGCGAGTGAGAGAGATAGATCAGCGAGAGAGAGAGAGAGAGAGAGAGAGAGATCAGCGAGAGAGAGATAGATCAGCGAGAGAGAGAGATAGATCAGTAAGAGAGAGAGAGAGATAGATCAGCGAGAGAGAGATAGATAGATCAGCGAGAGAGAGATAGATCAGCGAGAGAGAGATAGATCAGCGAGAGAGATAGATAGATCAGCAAGAAAGAGATAGATAGATCAGCGAGAGAGAGATAGATCAGCGAGAGAGAGATAGATAGATCAGCGAGAGAGAGAGATAGATCAGCGAGAGAGAGATAAATCAGCGAGAGAGAGATAGATCATCGAGAGAGAGATAGATCAGCGAGAGAGAGAGAGATAGATCAGCGAGAGAGAGAGATAGATAGATCAGCGAGAGAGAGATAGATCAGCGAGAGAGAGAGAGATAGATCAGCGAGAGATAGATAGATAGATCAGCGAGAGAGAGATAGATAGATAGATCAACGAGAGAGATAGATCAGCGAGAGAGAGATAGATCAGCGAGAGAGAGATAGATCAGCGAGAGAGAGATAGATAAGCGAGACACAGATAGATCAGCGAGAGAGAGATAGATCAGCGAGAGAGAGATAGATCAGCGACAGAGAGATAGATCAGCGAGACACATATAGATCAACGAGAGAGAGATAGATCAGCGAGAGAGAGATACATCAGCGAGAGAGGGATAGATAGATCAGCGAGAGAGAGAGAGAGATAGATCAGCGAGAGAGAGATAGATCAGCGAGAGAGATATATAGATCAGCGAGAGAGAGAGATAGATCAGCAAGAGATAGATAGATCAGCGAGAGAGATAGATCAGCGAGAGAGATATAGATAGATCAGCGAGAGAGAGATAGATAGATCAGCGAGAGAGAGAAAGATAGATCAGCGAGAGAGAGATAGATCAGCGAGGCAGAGATAGATAGATCAATCAGCGAGAGAGATAGATAGATCAACGAGAGAGAGATAGATCAGCGAGAGAGAGATAGATAGATCAGCGACAGAGAGATAGATCAGCGAGAGAGATAGATAGATCAGCGAGAGAGAGAAATAGATCAGCGAGAGAGAGATAGATAGATCAGCGACAGAGAGAGAGAGATAGATCAGCGAGAGAGAGAGAGATAGATCAGCGAGAAAGAGATGGATAGATCAGCGAGTGAGAGATAGATCAGCGTGACAGAGATAGATATATCAGCTAGAGAGAGATAGATCAGCGAGAGAGAGAGATAGATAGATCAGCGAGAGAGAGATAGATCAGCGAGAGATAGATAGATAGATCAGCGAGAGAGAGATAGATCAGCGAGAGAGAGATAGATCAGCGAGAGAGAGATAGATCAGTGAGAGAGATATAGATCAGCGTGAGAGAGATAGATCAGCGAGAGAGAGAGAGAGATAGATCAGCGAGAAAGAGAGAGAGAGAGAGAGAGAGAGAGAGATAGATCAGCGAGAGAGAGAGAGATAGATCAGCGAGAGAGATAGATCATCGAAAGAGGGAGATAGATCAGCGAGAGAGAGAGATAGATCAGCGAGAGAGAGAGATCAGCGACAGAGAGATAGATCAGCGACAGAGAGATAGATCAGCGAGAGAGAGATAGATCAGCGAGAGAGAGATAGATCAGCGAGAGAGAGAGAGATAGATCAGCGAGAGAGAGATAGATCAGCGACAGAGATATATTTAACAGCGAGAGAGAGATATATCGGCGAGATAGATAGATCAGCGAGAGAGAGATAGATCAGTGAGAGAGATATAGATCAGCGTGAGAGAGATAGATCAGCGAGAGAGAGAGAGATAGATCAGCGAGACACAGATAGATCAGCGAGACACAGATAGATCAGCGAGAGAGAGAGATAGATCAGCGACAGAGAGATAGATCAGCGAGACACAGATAGATCAACGAGAGAGAGATAGATCAGTGAGAGAGAGATACATCAGCGAGAGAGAGATAGATAGATCAGCGAGAGAGAGATACATCAGAGAAAGAGGGATAGATAGATCAGCGAGAGAGAGAGATAGATCAGCGAGAGAGAGATAGATCAGCGAGAGAGAGATATATAGATCAGCGAGAGAGAGAGAGAGAGAGATAGATCAGCGAGAGATAGATAGATCAGCGAGAGAGATAGACCAGCGAGAGAGATATAGATAGATCAGCGAGAGAGAGATAGATCAGCGAGAGAGAGATAGATAGATCAGCGAGAGAGAGAGATAGATCAGCGAGAAAGAGATAGATCAGCGAGAAAGAGATAGATAGATCGATCAGCGAGAGAGATAGATAGATCAACGAGAGAGAGATAGATCAGCGAGAGAAAGATAGATAGATCAGCGACAGAGAGATAGATCAGCGAGAGAGATAGATAGATCAGCGAGAGAGAGAGAGAAATAGATCAGCGAGAGAGAGATAGATAGATCAGCGACAGAGAGAGAGATAGATAAGCGAGAGAGAGAGAGATAGATCAGCGAGAGAGAGATGGATAGATCAGCGAGAGAGAGATAGATCAGCGTGACAGAGATAGATAGATCAGCGAGAGAGAGATAGATCAGCGAGGGAGAGAGATAGATAGATCAGCGAGAGAGATAGATCAGCGAGAGAGAGATAGATAGATCAGCGAGAGAGAGATAGATCAGCGAGAGAGAGATAGATCAGTGAGAGAGATATAGATCAGCGTGAGAGAGATAGATCAGCGAGAGAGAGAGAGATAGATCAGCGAAAGTGAGAGAGAGAGAGAGAGAGAGAGAGATAGATCAGCGAAAGAGAGAGAGATAGATCAGCGAAAGAGAGAGAGATAGATCAGCGAGAGAGATAGATCATCGAGAGAGGGAGATAGATCAGCGAGAGAGAGAGAGATAGATCAGCGAGAGAGAAAGATCAGCGACAGAGAGATAGATCAGCGAGAGAGAGATAGATCAGCGAGATAGAGATAGATCAGCGAGAGAGAGATAGATCAGCGAGAGAGAGATAGATCAGCGAGAGAGAGATAGATCAGCGACAGAGATATATTTAACAGCGAGAGAGAGATGTATCGGCGAGATAGATAGATCAGCGAGAGAGAGATAGATCAGTGAGAGAGATATAGATCAGCGTGAGAGAGATAGATCAGCGAGAGAGAGAGATAGATCAGCGAGACACAGATAGATCAGCGAGACACAGATAAATCAGCGAGAGAGAGATAGATCAGCGACAGAGAGATAGATCAGCGAGACACAGATAGATCAACGAGAGAGAGATAGATCAGTGAGAGAGAGATACATCAGCGAGAGAGAGATAGATAGATCAGCGAGAGAGAGATAGATCAGCGAGAGAGAGAGATAGATCAGCGAGAGATAGATAGATCAGCGAGAGAGAGAGAGAGATAGATCAGCGAGAGAGAGATAGATCAGCGAGAGAGAGATAGATCAGCGAGAGAGAGAGAGAGAGATATATCAGCGATAGAGAGAGATAGACCAGCGAGAGAGAGATAGATCAGCGAGAGAGAGATAGATCAGTGAGAGAGAGATACAGCAGCGAGAGAGAGATAGATAGATCAGCGAGAGAGAGATACATCAGCGAGAGAGGGATAGATAGATCAGCGAGAGAGAGAGAGATAGATCAGCGAGAGAGAGATAGATCAGCGAGAGAGAGATATATAGATCAGCGAGAGAGAGAGAGAGAGAGATAGATCAGCGAGAGATAGATAGATCAGCGAGAGAGATAGACCAGCGAGAGAGATATAGATAGATCAGCGAGAGAGAGATAGATCAGCGAGAGAGAGATAGATAGATCAGCGAGAGAGAGAGATAGATCAGCGAGAGAGAGATAGATCAGCGAGAGAGAGATAGATAGATCGATCAGCGAGAGAGATAGATAGATCAACGAGAGAGAGATAGATCAGCGAGAGAGAGATAGATAGATCAGCGACAGAGAGATAGATCAGCGAGAGAGATAGATAGATCAGCAAGAGAGAGAGAAATAGATCAGCGAGAGAGAGATAGATAGATCAGCGACAGAGAGAGAGATAGATAAGCGAGAGAGAGAGATAGATCAGCGAGAGAGAGATGGATAGATCAGCGAGAGAGAGATAGATCAGCGTGACAGAGATAGATAGATCAGCGAGAGAGAGATAGATCAGCGAGGGAGAGAGATAGATAGATCAGCGAGAGAGAGATAGATCAGCGAGAGAGAGATAGATAGATCAGCGAGAGAGAGATAGATCAGCGAGAGAGAGATAGATCAGTGAGAGAGATATAGATCAGCGTGAGAGAGATAGATCAGCGAGAGAGAGAGAGATAGATCAGCGAGAGAGAGAGAGAGAGAGAGAGAGATAGATCAGCGAAAGAGAGAGAGATAGATCAGCGAGAGAGATAGATCATCGAGAGAGGGAGATAGATTAGCGAGAGAGAGAGAGAGATAGATCAGCGAGAGAGAAAGATCAGCGACAGAGAGATAGATCAGCGAGAGAGAGATAGATCAGCGAGAGAGAGATAGATCAGCGAGAGAGAGATAGATCAGCGAGAGAGAGAGAGAGATAGATCAGCGAGAGAGAGATAGATCAGCGACAGAGATATATTTAACAGCGAGAGAGAGATGTATCGGCGAGATAGATAGATCAGCGAGAGAGAGATAGATCAGTGAGAGAGATATAGATCAGCGTGAGAGAGATAGATCAGCGAGAGAGAGAGATAGATCAGCGAGACACAGATAGATCAGCGAGACACAGATAAATCAGCGAGAGAGAGATAGATCAGCGACAGAGAGATAGATCAGCGAGACACAGATAGATCAACGAGAGAGAGATAGATCAGTGAGAGAGAGATACATCAGCGAGAGAGAGATAGATAGATCAGCGAGAGAGAGAGATAGATCAGCGAGAGAGAGATAGATCAGCGAGAGATAGATAGATCAGCGAGAGAGAGAGAGAGATAGATCAGCGAGAGAGAGATAGATCAGCGAGAGAGAGATAGATCAGCGAGAGAGAGAGAGAGAGATATATCAGCGATAGAGAGAGATAGATCAGCGAGAAAGAGATAGATCAGCGAGAGAGAGATAGATCAGTGAGAGAGAGATACAGCAGCGAGAGAGAGATAGATAGATCAGCGAGAGAGAGATACATCAGCGAGAGAGGGATAGATAGATCAGCGAGAGAGAGAGATAGATCAGCGAGAGAGAGATAGATCAGCGAGAGAGAGATATATAGATCAGCGAGAGAGAGAGAGAGAGATAGATCAGCGAGAGATAGATAGATCAGCGAGAGAGATAGACCAGCGAGAGAGATATAGATAGATCAGCGAGAGAGAGATAGATCAGCGAGAGAGAGATAGATAGATCAGCGAGAGAGAGAGATAGATCAGCGAGAGAGAGATAGATCAGCGAGAGAGAGATAGATAGATCGATCAGCGAGAGAGATAGATAGATCAACGAGAGAGAGATAGATCAGCGAGAGAGAGATAGATAGATCAGCGACAGAGAGATAGATCAACGAGAGAGATAGATAGATCAGCGAGAGAGATAGAACTAGATCAGCGAGAGAGAGATAGATAGATCAGCGACAGAGAGAGAGAGATAGATCAGCGAGAGAGAGAGATAGATCAGCGAGAGAGAGATGGATAGATCAGCGAGAGAGAGATAGATCAGCGTGACAGAGATAGATAGATCAGCGAGAGAGAGATAGATCAGCGAGGGAGAGAGATAGATAGTTCAGCGAGAGAGAGATAGATCAGCGAGAGAGAGATAGATAGATCAGCGAGAGAGAGATAGATCAGCGAGAGAGAGATAGATCAGTGAGAGAGATATAGATCAGCGTGAGAGAGATAGATCAGCGAGAGAGAGAGAGAGATAGATCAGCGAGAGAGAGAGAGAGAGATAGATCAGCGAAAGAGAGAGAGATAGATCAGCGAGAGAGATAGATCATCGAGAGAGGGAGATAGATCAGCGAGAGAGAGAGAGATAGATCAGCGAGAGAGAGAGATCAGCGACAGAGAGATAGATCAGCGACAGAGAGATAGATCAGCGAGAGAGAGATAGATCAGCGAGAGAGAGATAGATCAGCGAGAGAGAGAGAGATAGATCAGCGAGAGAGAGATAGATCAGCGACAGAGATATATTTAACAGCGAGAGAGAGATGTATCGGCGAGATAGATAGATCAGCGAGAGAGAGATAGATCAGTGAGAGAGATATAGATCAGCATGAGAGAGATAGATCAGCGAGAGAGAGAGATAGATCAGCGAAACACAGATAGATCAGCGAGACACAGATAAATCAGCGAGAGAGAGATAGATCAGCGACAGAGAGATAGATCAGCGAGACACAGATAGATCAACGAGAGAGAGATAGATCAGTGAGAGAGAGATTTATCAGCGAGAGAGAGATAGATAGATCAGCGAGAGAGAGAGATAGATCAGCGAGAGAGAGATAGATCAGCGAGAGATAGATAGATCAGCGAGAGAGAGAGAGATAGATCAGCGAGAGAGTGATAGATCAGCGAGAGAGAGAGATAGATCAGCGAGAGAGAGAGAGAGAGATATATCAGCGATAGAGAGATAGATCAGCGAGAGAGAGATAGATCAGCGAGAGAGAGAGATAGATCAGCGAGAGAGAGATCAGCGAGAGAGAGAGATAGATCAGCGAGAGAGAGATAGATCAGCGAGAGAGAGATAGATCAGCGAGAGAGAGAGATAGATCAGCGAGAGAGAGAGATAGATCAGCGAGAGAGAGTTAGATCAGCGAGAGAGAGAGAGATAGATCAGCGAGAAATAGATAGATAAGCGAGAGATAGATAGATCATCGAGAGAGAGAGATAGATAGATCAGCGAGAGAGAGAGAGAGAGAAAGATCAGCAAGAGAGAGATAGAGAGAGAGAGATAGATCAGCAAGAGAGAGATAGATCAGCGAGTGAGAGAGATAGATCAGCGAGAGAGGGAGAGAGAGAGAGAGAGAGAGAGATAGATCAGCGAGAGAGAGATAGATCAGCGAGAGAGAGAGATAGATCAGTGAGAGAGAGAGAGAGATAGATCAGCGAGAGAGAGATAGATAGATTAGCGAGAGAGATAGATCAGCGAGAGAGAGATAGATCAGCGAGAGAGATAGATAGATCAGCGAGAAAGAGATAGATAGATCAGCGAGAGAGAGATATATCAGCGAGAGAGAGAGATAGATAGATCAGCGAGAGAGAGAGATAGATCAGCGAGAGAGAGATAAATCAGCGAGAGAGAGATAGATCATCGAGAGAGAGATAGATCAGCGAGAGAGAGAGAGAGATAGATCAGCGAGAGAGAGAGATAGATAGATCAGCGAGAGAGAGATAGATCAGCGAGAGAGAGAGATAGATCAGCGAGAGAGAGATAGATAGATCAGCGAGAGAGAGATAGATAGATAGATCAGCGAGAGAGATAGATCAGCGAGAGAGAGATAGATCAGCGAGAGAGAGATAGATCAGCGAGAGAGAGATAGATAAGCGAGACACAGATAGATCAGCGAGAGAGAGATAGATCAGCGAGAGAGAGATAGATCAGCGACAGAAAGATAGATCAGCGAGACACATATAGATCAACGAGAGAGAGATAGATCAGCGAGAGAGAGATACATCAGCGAGAAAGGGATAGATAGATCAGCGAGAGAGAGAGAGATAGATCAGCGAGAGAGAGATAGATCAGCGAGAGAGAGATATATAGATCAGCGAGAGAGAGAGAGAGAGATAGATCAGCAAGAGATAGATAGATCAGCGAGAGAGATAGATCAGCGAGAGAGATATAGATAGATCAGCGAGAGAGAGAAAGATCAGCGAGAGAGAGATAGATAGATCAGCGAGAGAGAGAGAGATAGATCAGCGAGAGAGAGATAGATAGATCAACGAGAGAGAGATAGATCAGCGAGAGAGAGATAGATAGATCAGCAACAGAGAGATAGATCAACGAGAGAGATAGATAGATCAGCGAGAGAGAGAGAACTAGATCAGCGAGAGAGAGATAGATAGATCAGCGACAGAGAGAGAGAGATAGATCAGCGAGAGAGAGAGATAGATCAGCGAGAGAGAGATGGATAGATCAGCGAGAGAGAGATAGATCAGCGTGACAGAGATAGATAGATCAGCGAGAGAGAGATAGATCAGCGAGGGAGAGAGATAGATAGTTCAGCGAGAGAGAGATAGATCAGCGAGAGAGAGATAGATAGATCAGCGAGAGAGAGATAGATCAGCGAGAGAGAGATAGATCAGTGAGAGAGATATAGATCAGCGTGAGAGAGATAGATTAGCGAGAGAGAGAGAGAGATAGATCAGCGAGAGAGAGAGAGAGATAGATCAGCGAAAGAGAGAGAGATAGATCAGCGAGAGAGATAGATCATCGAGAGAGGAAGATAGATCAGCGAGAGAGAGAGAGATAGATCAGCGAGAGAGAGAGATCAGCGACAGAGAGATAGATCAGCGACAGAGAGATAGATCAGCGAGAGAGAAATAGATCAGCGAGAGAGAGATAGATCAGCGAGAGAGAGAGAGATAGATCAGCGAGAGAGAGATAGATCAGCGACAGAGATATATTTAACAGCGAGAGAGAGATGTATCGGCGAGATAGATAGATCAGCGAGAGAGAGATAGATCAGTGAGAGAGATATAGATCAGCATGAGAGAGATAGATCAGCGAGAGAGAGAGATAGATCAGCGAAACACAGATAGATCAGCGAGACACAGATAAATCAGCGAGAGAGAGATAGATCAGCGACAGAGAGATAGATCAGCGAGACACAGATAGATCAACGAGAGAGAGATAGATCAGTGAGAGAGAGATACATCAGCGAGAGAGAGATAGATAGATCAGCGAGAGAGAGAGATAGATCAGCGAGAGAGAGATAGATCAGCGAGAGATAGATAGATCAGCGAGAGAGAGAGAGAGATAGATCAGCGAGAGAGTGATAGATCAGCGAGAGAGAGAGATAGATCAGCGAGAGAGAGAGAGAGAGATATATCAGCGATAGAGAGATAGATCAGCGAGAGAGAGATAGATCAGCGAGAGAGAGAGATAGATCAGCGAGAGAGAGATCAGCGAGAGAGAGAGATAGATCAGCGAGAGAGAGAGATAGATCAGCGAGAGAGAGATAGATCAGCGAGAGAGAGATAGATCAGCGAGAGAGAGAGAGATAGATCAGCGAGAGAGAGTTAGATCAGCGAGAGAGAGAGAGATAGATCAGCGAGAAATAGATAGATAAGCGAGAGATAGATAGATCATCGAGAGAGAGAGATAGATAGATCAGCGAGAGAGAGAGAGAGAGAAAGATCAGCAAGAGAGAGATAGAGAGAGAGAGATAGATCAGCAAGAGAGAGATAGATCAGCGAGTGAGAGAGATAGATCAGCGAGAGAGGGAGAGAGAGAGAGAGAGAGAGAGATAGATCAGCGAGAGAGAGATAGATCAGCGAGAGAGAGAGATATATCAGTGAGAGAGAGAGAGATAGATCAGCGAGAGAGAGATAGATAGATTAGCGAGAGAGATAGATCAGCGAGAGAGAGATAGATCAGCGAGAGAGATAGATAGATCAGCGAGAAAGAGATAGATAGATCAGCGAGAGAGAGATATATCAGCGAGAGAGAGATAGATAGATCAGCGAGAGAGAGAGATAGATCAGCGAGAGAGAGATAAATCAGCGAGAGAGAGATAGATCATCGAGAGAGAGATAGATCAGCGAGAGAGAGAGAGAGATAGATCAGCGAGAGAGAGAGATAGATAGATCAGCGAGAGAGAGATAGATCAGCGAGAGAGAGAGATAGATCAGCGAGAGAGAGATAGATAGATCAGCGAGAGAGAGATAGATAGATAGATCAGCGAGAGAGATAGATCAGCGAGAGAGAGATAGATCAGCGAGAGAGAGATAGATCAGCGAGAGAGAGATAGATCAGCGAGACACAGATAGATCAGCGAGAGAGAGATAGATCAGCGAGAGAGAGATAGATCAGCGACAGAAAGATAGATCAGCGAGACACATATAGATCAACGAGAGAGAGATAGATCAGCGAGAGAGAGATACATCAGCGAGAGAGGGATAGATAGATCAGCGAGAGAGAGAGAGATAGATCAGCGAGAGAGAGATAGATCAGCGAGAGAGAGATATATAGATCAGCGAGAGAGAGAGAGATAGATCAGCAAGAGATAGATAGATCAGCGAGAGAGATAGATCAGCGAGAGAGATATAGATAGATCAGCGAGAGAGAGATAGATCAGCGAGAAAGAGATAGATAGATCAGCGAGAGAGAGAGAGATAGATCAGCGAGAGAGAGATAGATAGATCAGCGAGAGAGAGAAAGATAGATCAGCGAGAGAGAGATAGATCAGCGAGGCAGAGATAGATAGATCAATCAGCGAGAGAGATAGATAGATCAACGAGAGAGAGATAGATCAGCGAGAGAGAGATAGATAGATCAGCGACAGAGAGATACATCAGCGAGAGACACAGATAAATCAGCGAGAGAGAGATAGATCAGCGACAGAGAGATAGATCAGCGAGACACAGATAGATCAACGAGAGAGAGATAGATCAGTGAGAGAGGGATACATCAGCGAGAGAGAGATAGATAGATCAGCGTGACAGAGATAGATAGATCAGCTAGAGAGAGATAGATCAGCGAGAGAGAGAGATAGATAGATCAGCGAGAGAGAGATAGATCAGCGAGAGAGAGATAGATAGATCAGCGAGAGAGAGATAGATCAGCGAGAGAGAGATAGATCAGCGAGAGAGAGATAGATCAGCGAGAGAGATATAGATCAGCGTGAGAGAGATAGATCAGCGAGAAAGAGATCAGCGAGAGAGAGAGATAGATCAGCGAGAGAGAGATAGATCAGCGAGAGAGAGATAGATCAGCGAGAGAGAGAGATAGATCAGCGAGAGAGAGAGATAGATCAGCGAGAGAGAGAGTTAGATCAGCGAGAGAGAGAGATAGATCAGCGATAAATAGATAGATAAGCGAGAGATAGATAGATCAGCGAGAGAGAGATAGATAGATCAGCGAGAGAGAGAGAGAGAGAGATAGATCAGCAAGAGAGAGATAGAGAGAGAGAGATAGATCAGCAAGAGAGAGATAGATCAGCGAGTGAGAGAGATAGATCAGCGAGAGAGAGAGAGAGAGAGAGAAAGATAGATCAGCGAGAGAGAGATAGATCAGCGAGAGAGAGAGAGATAGATCAGTGAGAGAGAGAGAGATAGATCAGCGAGAGAGAGATAGATAGATCAGCGAGAGAGAGATAGATCAGCGAGAGAGAGATAGATCAGCGAGAGAGATAGATAGATCAGCGAGAAAGAGATAGATAGATCAGCGAGAGAGAGATATATCAGCGGGGGAAAGATAGATAGATCAGCGAGAGAGAGATAGATCAGTGAGAGAGAGATAAATCAGCGAGAGAGAGATAGATCATCGAGAGAGATAGATCAGCGAGAGAGAGATAGATCAGCGAGAGAGAGATAGATCAGCGAGAGAGAGATAGATAAGCGAGACACAGATAGATCAGCGAGAGAGAGATAGATCAGCGAGAGAGAGATAGATCAGCGACAGAGAGATAGATCAGCGAGACACATATAGATCAACGAGAGAGAGATAGATCAGCGAGAGAGAGATACATCAGCGAGAGAGAGATAGATAGATCAGCGAGAGAAAGAGAGATAGATCAGCGAGAGAGAGATAGATCAGCGAGAGAGAGATATATAGATCAGCGAGAGAGAGAGAGATAGATCAGCAAGAGATAGATAGATCAGCGAGAGAGATAGATCAGCGAGAGAGATATAGATAGATCAGCGAGAGATAGATAGATCAGCGAGAGAGAGATAGATAGATCAGCGACAGAGAGAGAGATAGATCAGCGAGAGAGAGATAGATAGATCAGCGAGAGAGAGAAAGATAGATCAGCGAGAGAGAGATAGATCAGCGAGGCAGAGATAGATAGATCAATCAGCGAGAGAGATAGATAGATCAACGAGAGAGAGATAGATCAGCGAGAGAGAGATAGATAGATCAGCGACAGAGAGATAGATCAGTGAGAGACACAGATAAATCAGCGAGAGAGAGATAGATCAGCGACAGAGAGATAGATCAGCGAGACACAGATAGATCAACGAGAGAGAGATAGATCAGTGAGAGAGGGATACATCAGCGAGAGAGAGATAGATAGATCAGCGTGACAGAGTAGATAGATCAGCTAGAGAGAGATAGATCAGCGAGAGAGAGATAGATAGATCAGCGAGAGAGAGATAGATCAGCGAGAGAGAGATAGATAGATCAGCGAGAGAGAGATAGATCAGCGAGAGAGAGATAGATCAGCGAGAGAGAGATAGATCAGCGAGAGAGATATAGATCAGCGTGAGAGAGATAGATCAGCCAGAAAGAGATCAGCGAGAGAGAGAGATAGATCAGCGAGAGAGAGATAGATCAGCGAGAGAGAGATAGATCAGCGAGAGAGAGAGATAGATCAGCGAGAGAGAGAGATAGATCAGCGAGAGAGAGAGTTAGATCAGCGAGAGAGAGAGATAGATCAGCGCGAAATAGATAGATAAGCGAGAGATAGATAGATCAGCGAGAGAGAGATAGATAGATCAGCGAGAGAGAGAGAGAGAGATAGATCAGCAAGAGAGAGATAGAGAGAAAGAGATAGATCAGCAAGAGAGAGATAGATCAGCGAGTGAGAGAGATAGATCAGCGAGAGAGAGAGAGAGAGAGAGAAAGATAGATCAGCGAGAGAGAGATAGATCAGCGAGAGAGAGAGATAGATCAGTGAGAGAGAGAGAGATAGATCAGCGAGAGAGAGATAGATAGATCAGCGAGAGAGAGATAGATCAGCGAGAGAGAGATAGATCAGCGAGAGAGATAGATAGATCAGCGAGAAAGAGATAGATAGATCAGCGAGAGAGAGATATATCAGCGGGGGAGAGATAGATAGATCAGCGAGAGAGAGATAGATCAGCGAGAGAGAGATAAATCAGCGAGAGAGAGATAGATCATCGAGAGAGAGATAGATCAGCGAGAGAAAGAGAGATAGATCAGCGAGAGAGAGAGATAGATAGATCAGCGAGAGAGAGATAGATCAGCGAGAGAGAGAGATAGATCAGCAAGAGAGAGATAGATAGATCAGCGAGAGAGAGATAGATAGATAGATCAGCGAGAGAGATAGATCAGCGAGAGAGAGATAAATCAGCGAGAGAGAGAGATAGATCAGCGAAAGAGAGATAGATAAGCGAGACACAGATAGATCAGCGAGAGAGAGATAGATCAGCGAGAGAGAGATAGATCAGCGACACAGAGATAGATCAGCGAGACACATATAGATCAACGAGAGAGAGATAGATCAGCGAGAGAGAGATACATCAGCGAGAGAGGGATAGATAGATCAGCGAGAGAGAGAGAGATAGATCAGCGAGAGAGAGATAGATCAGTGAGAGAGAGATATATAGATCAGCGAGAGAGAGATAGATCAGCAAGAGATAGATAGATCAGCGAGAGAGATAGATCAGCGAGAGAGATATAGATAGATCAGCGAGAGAGAGATAGATCAGCGAGAGAGAGATAGATAGATCAGCGAGAGAGAGAGAGATAGATCAGCGAGAGAGAGATAGATCAGCGAGGCAGAGATAGATAGATCGATCAGCGAGAGAGATAGATAGATCAACGAGAGAGAGATAGATCAGCGAGAGAGAGATAGATAGATCAGCGACAGAGAGATAGATCAGCGAGAGAGATAGATAGATCAGCGAGAGAGAGAGAAATAGATCAGCGAGAGAGAGATAGATAGATCAGCGACAGAGAGAGAGAGATAGATCAGTGAGAGAGAGAGATAGATCAGCGAGAGAGAGATGGATAGATCAACGAGAGAGAGATAGATCAGCGTGACAGAGATAGATAGATCAGCTAGAGAGAGATAGATCAGCGAGAGAGAGAGATAGATAGATCAGCGAGAGAGAGAAAGATCAGCGAGAGAGAGATAGATAGATCAGCGAGAGAGAGATAGATCAGCGAGAGAGAGATAGATCAGCGAGAGAGAGATAGATCAGTGAGAGAGATATAGATCAGCGTGAGAGAGATAGATCAGCGAGAGAGAGAGAGAGATAGATCAGCGAGAAAGAGAGAGAGAGAGAGAGAGAGAGAGAGAGATAGATCAGTGAGAGAGAGAGATGGATAGATCAGCGAGAGAGAGATAGATCAGCGTGACAGAGATAGATAGATCAACGAGAGAGAGATAGATCAGCGAGGGAGAGAGATAGATAGATCAGCGAGAGAGAGATAGATCAGCGAGAGAGAGATAGATAGATCAGCGAGAGAGAGATAGATCAGCGAGAGAGAGATAGATCAGCGAGAGAGAGATAGATCAGTGAGAGAGATATAGATCAGCGTGAGAGAGATAGATCAGCGAGAGAGAGAGAGAGATAGATCAGCGAGAAAGAGAGAGAGAGAGAGAGAGAGAGAGATAGATCAGCGAGAGAGAGAGAGATAGATCAGCGAGAGAGAGAGTTAGATCAGCGAGAGAGAGAGATAGATCAGCGCGAAATAGATAGATAAGCGAGAGATAGATAGATCAGCGAGAGAGAGATAGATAGATCAGCGAGAGAGAGAGAGAGATAGATCAGCGAGAGAGAGAGATAGATCAGCGAGAGAGAGATAGATCAGCCAGAGAGAGATAGATCAGCGAGAGAGAGATAGATCAGCGAAAGAAAGATAGATCAGCGAGAGAGAGATAGATCAGCCAGAGAGAGAAAGATCAGCGAGAGAGAGAAAGATCAGAGAAAGAGAGAGATAGATCAGCGAGAGAGAGAAAGATCAGCGAGAAAGAGATAGGTCAGCGAGAGAGAGATAGATCAGCGAGAGATAGATAGATCAGCGAGAGAGAGAGATAGATTAGAGAGAGAGATAGATCAGCTAGAGAGAGATAGATCAGCGAGAGAGAGATAGATCAGCGAGAGAGAGATAGATCAACGAGAGAGAGATAGATCAGCGAGAGACAGATAGATCAGCGACAGACAGATAGATCAGCGAGAGAGAGATAGATCAGCGAGAGAGAGATAGATAGATCAGCGAGAGGGAGATAGATCAGCGAGAAAGAGATAGATAGATCAGCGAGAGAGAGATAGATAGATCAGCAAGAGAGATAGATAGATCAGCGAGAGAGAGATAGATCAGCGAGAGAGATAGATCAGCGAGATAGAGATAGATCAGCGAGAGAGAGATAGATAGATCAGCGATCGAGAGATAGATAGATCAGCGAGAGAGAGATAGATCAGCGAGAGAGAGATAGATAGATCAGCGAGAGAGAGATAGATAGATCAGCGAGAGAGAGATAGATAGATCAGCGAGAGAGAAATTGATAGATCAGCGAGAAAGAGATAGATCAGCGAGAGAGAGATAGATAGATAGGCGAGAGAGAGATAGATCAGCGAGAGAGAGATAGATAGATCAGCGAAAGAGAGATAGATCAGCGAGAGAGAGATAGATAGATCAGCGAGAGAGAGAGATAGATAGATCAGCGATAGAGAGATAGATAGATCAGCGAGAAGGAGATAGATCAGCGAGAAAGAGATAGATCAGCCAGAGAGAGATAGATCAGCCAGATAGAGAAAGATCAGCGAGAGAGAGAGATAGATAGATCAGCGAGAGAGAGATAGATTGATCAGCGAGTGAGAGACAGATCAACGAGAGAGAGAAAGATCAGCGAGAGAGAGATAGATCAGCGAGAGAGAGATAGATCAGTGAGAGAGAGAGATAGATAGATCAGCGAGAGAGAGATATGTCAGCGAGAGAGAGATAGATCAGCGAGAGAGAGGTAGATCAGCGAGAGAGAGATAGATCAGCGAGAGAGAGATATAGATCAGCGAGAGAGAGATAGACCAGCGAGAGAGAGATAGATCAGCGAGAGAGAGGTAGATTAGAGAGAGAGAGAGAGAGAGATAGATCAGCGAGAGAGAGAGATAGATCGGCGAGAGAGAGAGAGATAGATCAGCGAGAGAGAGATAGATCAGCGAGAGAGAAATAGATCAGCGAGACAGAAGTAGATCAGCGAGAGAGATATAGATCAGCGAGCGAGAGATAGATCAGCGAGAGAGAGATAGATCAGCGAGAGAGATAGATCAGCGAGAGAGAGATCAGCGAGAGAGAGATAGATCAGCGAGAGAGAGATAGATCAGCGAGAGAAAGATAGATCAGCGAGAGAGAGATAGATCAGCGAGAGAGAGAGAGATAGATCAGCGAGAGAGAGATAGATCAGCGAGAGAGAGATAGATCAGCCAGAGAGAGATAGATCAGCGAGAGAGAGAAAGATCAGAGAGAGAGATAGATCAGCGAAAGAAAGATAGATCAGCGAGAGAGAGATAGATCAGCAAGAGAGAGAAAGATCAGCGAGAGAGAGAATGATCAGAGAGAGAGAGAGATAGATCAGCGAGAGAGATAGATCAGCGAGAAAGAGAGATAGATCAGCGAGATAGAGATAGATCAGCCAGAGAGAGATAGATCAGCGAGAGAGAGAAAGATCAGAGAGAGAGAGATAGATCAGCGAAAAAAAGATAGATCAGCGAGAGAGAGATAGATCAGCCAGAGAGAGAAAGATCAGCGAGAGAGAGAGAAAGATCAGAGAAAGAGAGAGATAGATCAGCGAGAGAGAGATAGATCAGCGAGAAAGAGATAGGTCAGCGAGAGAGAGATAGATCAGCGAGAGATAGATAGATCAGCGAGAGAGAGAGATAGATTAGAGAGAGAGATAGATCAGCTAGAGAGAGATAGATCAGCGAGAGAGAGATAGATCAGCGAGAGAGAGATAGATCAACGAGAGAGAGATAGATCAGCGAGAGACAGATAGATCAGCGAGAGAGAGATAGATAGATCAGCGAGAGGGATATAGATCAGCGAGAAAGAGATAGATAGATCAGCGAGAGCGAGATAGATAGATCAGCGAGAAAGATAGATAGATCAGCGAGAGAGAGATAGATTAGCGAGAGAGATAGATCAGCGAGAGAGAGATAGATAGATCAGCGAGAGAGAGATAGATCAGTGAGAGAGAGATAGATCAGCGAGAGGGAGATAGATAGATCAGCGAGAGATAGATAGATAGATCAGTGAGAGAGAGATAGATAGATCAGCGAACGAGAGATAGATCAGCGAGAGAGAGAGATAGATAGATCAGCGAGAGAGAGATAGATAGATCAGCGAGAGAGAGATAGATAGATCAGCGAGAGAGAGATAGATAGATCAGCGAGAGAGAAATTGATAGATCAGCGAGAGAGATAGATCAGCGAGAGAGAGATAGATAGATCAGCGAGAGAGAGATAGATAGATCAGCGAGAGAGAGATAGATCAGCGAGAAAAAGATAGATAGATCAGCGAGAGAGAGATAGATAGATCAGCGAGAGAGAGATAGATAGATCAGCGAGAGAGAGATAGATCAGCAAGAGAGAGATAGATAGATCAGCGAGAGAGAGATAGATCAGCGAAAGAGAGATAGATAGATCAGCGAGAGAGAGATAGATCAGCGAGAGGGAGATAGATCAGCGAGAAAGAGATAGATCAGCCAGAGAGAGATAGATCAGCCAGAGAGAGAAAGATCAGCGAGAGAGATAGATAGATCAGCGAGAGAGAGATAGATAGATCAGCGAGAAAGAGATAGATCTACGAGAGGGAGAAAGATCAGCGAGAGGGAGAGATAGATCAGCGAGAGAGAGATAGATCAGCGAGAGAGAGATAGATCAGCGAGAAAGAGATAGATCAGAGAGAGAGAGAGAGATAGATCAGCGAGAGAGAGAGATAGACCAGCGAGAGAGAGATAGATCAGCGAGAGAGAGGTAGATTAGCGAGAGAGAGATAGATCAGCGAGAGAGAGAGATAGATCGAGGAGAGAGAGAGATGGATAGATCAGCGAGAGAGAGATAGATAGATCAGCGAGAGAGAGATAGATAGATCAGAGAGAGAGAGAGAAAGATAGATAAGCGAGAGAGAGATAGATCAGCGAGAGAGAGATAGATAGATTAGCGAGAGATAGATAGATAGATCAGCAAGAGAGAGATAGATAGATCAGCGAACGAGAGATAGATCAGCGAGAGAGATATAGATAGATCAGCGAGAGAGATATAGATAGATCAGCGAGAGAGAGATAGATAGATCAGCGAGAGAGAGATAGATAGATCAGCGAGAAAGAGATAGATAGATCAGCGAGAGAGAAATTGATAGATCAGCGAGAGAGAGATAGATCAGCGAGAGAGAGATAGATAGATCAGCGAGAGAGAGATAGATAGATCAGCGAGAGAGAGATAGATAGATCAGCGAGAGAGAGATAGATCAGCGAGAGAGAGAGAGAGATAGATCAGAGAGATAGAGAGATAGATCAGCGAGAGAGAGAGATAGATCAGCCAGAAAAAGATAGATCAGCGAGAGAGAGAAAGATCAGAGAGAGAGAGAGAGAGATAGATCAGCGAGAGATAGATCAGCGAGAGAGAAATAGTTCAGCGAGAGAGAGATAGATCAGCCAGAGAGAGATAGATCACCGAGAGAGCGAAAGATCAGCGAGAGAGAGATAGATAGATCAGCGAGAGAGAGATAGATAGATCAGCGAGAGAGAGATAGATCAGCGAGAGAGAGAGATAGATCAGCGAGAGAGAGATAGATCAGCGAGAGAGAGATAGATCAGCGAGAGTGAGATAGATCAGCGAGAGAGAGATAGATCAGCGAGAGCGAGAGAGATAAATCAGGGAGAGAGAGATAGATCAGCGAGAGAGAGATGGATAGATCAGCGAGAGAGAGATAGATAGATCAGCGAGAGAGAGAGATAGATCAGCGAGAGAGAGATAGATAAATCAGCGAGAGAGAGATAGATCAGCGAGAAAGAGATAGATAGATCAGCGAGAGAGAGATAGATAGATCAGCGAGAGAGAGATAGATAGATCAACGAGAGAGAGATAGATCAGCGAGAGAGAGAGATAGATCAGCGAGAGAGAGATAGATCAGCGAGAGAGAGATAGATCAGCGAGAGTGAGATAGATCAGCGAGAGAGAGATAGATCAGCGAGAGCGAGAGAGATAAATCAGGGAGAGAGAGATAGATCAGCGAGAGAGAGATGGATAGATCAGCGAGAGAGAGATAGATAGATCAGCGAGAGAGAGAGATAGATCAGCGAGAGAGAGATAGATAAATCAGCGAGAGAGAGATAGATCAGCGAGAAAAAGATAGATAGATCAGCGAGAGAGAGAGATAGATAGATCAGCGAGAGAGAGATAGATCAGCTAGAAAGAGATAGATAGATCAGCGAGAGAGAGATAGATACATCAGCGAGAGAGAGATAGATAGATCAGCGAGAGAGAGATAGATAGATCAGAGAGAGAGAGATAGATAGATCAGCGAGAGAGAGATAGATAGATCAGCGAGAGGGAGATAGATCAGCGAGAAAGAGATAGATCAGCCACAGAGAGATAGATCAGCCAGAGAGAGAAAGATCAGCGAGAGAGAGATAGATAGATCATCGAGAGAGAGATAGATAGATCAGCGAGAGAGAGACAGATCAACGAGAGGGAGAAAGATCAGCGAGAGAGAGATAGATCAGCGAGAGAGAGATAGATCAGCGAGAGAGAGAGAGATAGATCGGCGAGAGAGAGATAGATAGATCAGCGATAGAGAGAGATAGATCAGCGAGAGAGAGATAGATCAGCGAGAGAGAGATAGTTCAGCGAGAGAGAGATAGATCAGCGAGAGAGAGAGATAGATCAGCGAGAGAGAGATAGACCAGCGAGAGAGAGATAGATCAGCGAGAGAGAGGTAGATTAGCGAAAGAGAGAGAGATAGATCAACGAGAGAAAGAGAGAGATAGATCAGCGAGAGAGAGATAGATAGATCAGCGAGAGAGAGAGAGAGAGAGATAGATAGATCAGCGAGAGAGAGATAGATAGATCAGCGAGAGAGAGATAGATCAGCGAGAGAGATATATAGATCAGCGAGAGAGAGATAGATAGATCAGCGAGAGAGAGATAGATCAGCGAAAGAAAGAGAGAGAGAGATAGATCAGCGAGAGAAAGAGAGAGATAGATCAGCGAGAGAGAGAGATAGATCAGCCAGGGAGAGATAGATCAGCGAGAGAGAGAAAGATCAGAGAGAGAGATAGATCAGCGAGAGAGAAATAGATCAGTGAGAGAGAGATAGATCAGCCAGAGAGAGATAGATCACCGAGAGAGCGAAAGATCAGCGAGAGAGAGATAGATAGATCAGCGAGAGAGAGATAGATAGATCAGCGAGAGAGAGATAGATCAGCGAGAGAGAGAGATAGATCAGCGAGAGAGAGATAGATCAGCGAGAGAGAGATAGATCAGCGAGAGCGAGAGAGATAAATCAGCGAGAGAGAGATAGATCACCGAGAGAGAGATGGATAGATCAGCGAGAGAGAGAGATAGATAAGCGAGAGAGATAGATAGATCACAGAGAGAGAGATAGATCAGCGAGAGAGAGATAGATAGATCAGCGAGAGAGAGATAGATCAGCGAGAAAGAGATAGATAGATCAGCGAGAGAGAGATATATCACCGAGAGAGAGATAGATAGATCAGCGAGAGAGAGATAGATGGATCAGCGAGAGAGAGATAGATAGATCAGCGAGAGAGAGGTAGATCAGCGAGAAAGAGATATATAGATCAGCGAGAGAGAGATAGATAGATCAGCGAGAGAGAGATAGATCAGCGAGAGAGAGATAGATAGATCAGCGAGAGGGAGATAGATCAGCGAGAAAGAGATATATAGATCAGCGAGAGAGAGATAGATAGATCAGCGAGAGAGATAGATAGATCAGCGAGAGAGATAGATCAGCGAGAGAGAGAGAGATAGACAGATCAGCGAGAGAGAGAAAGATCAGCGAGAGAGAGATAGATAGATCAGCGAGAGAGAGGTAGATTAGCGAGGGAGAGAGATAGATCAGCGAGAGAGAGATAGATAGATCAGCGAGAGAGAGATAGATAGATCAGAGAGAGAGAGAGATAGATAGATCAGCGAGAGAGAAATTGATAGATCAGCGAGAGAGAGATAGATCAGCGAGAGAGAGATAGATAGATCAGCGAGAGAGAGATAGATAGATCAGCGAGAGATAGATAATCGAGAGAGAAATTGATAGATCAGCGAGAGAGAGAGATAGATCAGCGAGAGAGAGATAGATAGATCAGCGAGAGAGAGATAGATAGATCAGCGAGAGAGAGATAGATCAGCGAGAGAGAGAGAGAGATAGATCAGCGAGAGAGAGAGATAGATCAGCGAGAGAGAGATAGATCAGCGAGAAAGAGATAGGTCAGTGAGAGAGAGATAGATCAGCGAGAGAGAGATAGATCAGCGAGAGAGAGATAGATCAGCGAGAGAGAGAAAGATAGATCAGCGAGAGAGAGAGATAGATCAGCGAGAGAGAGATAGATCAGCCAGAGAGAGATAGATCAGCGAGAGAGAGATAGATCAGCGAAAGAAAGATAGATCAGCGAGAGAGAGATAGATCAGCCAGAGAGAGAAAGATCAGCGAGAGAGAGAAAGATCAGAGAAAGAGAGAGATAGATCAGCGAGAGAGAGATAGATCAGCGAGAAAGAGATAGGTCAGCGAGAGAGAGATAGATCAGCGAGAGATAGATAGATCAGCGAGAGAGAGAGATAGATTAGAGAGAGAGATAGATCAGCTAGAGAGAGATAGATCAGCGAGAGAGAGATAGATCAGCGAGAGAGAGATAGATCAACGAGAGAGAGATAGATCAGCGAGAGACAGATAGATCAGCGACAGACAGATAGATCAGCGAGAGAGAGATAGATTAGCGAGAGAGAGATAGATAGATCAGCGAGAGGGAGATAGATCAGCGAGAAAGAGATAGATAGATCAGCGAGAGAGAGATAGATAGATCAGCGAGAGAGATAGATAGATCAGCAAGTGAGAGATAGATCAGCGAGAGAGATAGATCAGCGAGAGAGAGATAGATCAGCGAGAGAGAGATAGATAGATCAGCGATCGAGAGATAGATAGATCAGCGATCGAGAGATAGATCAGCGAGAGAGAGATAGATAGATCAGCGAGAGAGAGATAGATAGATCAGCGAGAGAGAGATAGATAGATCAGCGAGAGAGAAATTGATAGATCAGCGAGAGAGAGATAGATCAGCGAGAGAGAGATAGATAGATAGGCGAGAGAGAGATAGATCAGCGAGAGAGAGATAGATAGATCAGCGAAAGAGAGATAGATCAGCGAGAGAGAGATAGATAGATCAGCGAGAGAGAGAGAGATAGATCAGCGAGAGAGAGATAGATAGATTAGCGAGAGAGAGATAGATAGATCAGCGAGAAAGAGATAGATAGATCAGCGAAAGGGAGATAGATCAGCGAGAAAGAGATAGATCAGCCAGAGAGAGATAGATCAGCCAGAGAGAGAAAGATCAGCGAGAGAGAGATAGATAGATCAGCGAGAGAGAGAGAGATAGATAGATCAGCGAGAGAGAGACAGATCAACGAGAGAGAGAAAGATCAGCGAGAGAGAAATAGATCAGCGAGAGAGAGATAGATCAGCGAGAGAGAAAGATAGATAGATCAGCGAGAGAAAGATATATCAGCGAGAGAGAGATAGATCAGCGAGAGAGAGATAGATCAGCAAGAGAGAGATAGATCAGCGAGAGAGAGAGAGATAGATAAGCGAGAGAGAGATAGACCAGCGAGAGAGAGATAGATCAGCAAGAGAGAGGTAGATTAACGAGAGAGAGAGAGAGATAGATCAGCGAAAGAGAGAGATAGATCGGCGAGAGAGAGATAGATCAGCGAGAGAGAGATAGATCAGCGAGAGAGAGATAGATCAGCGAGACAGAGATAGATCAGCGAGGGAGAGATAGATCAGCGAGCGAGAGATAGATCAGCGAGAGAGAGAAAGATCAGCGAGAGAGATAGATCAGCGGGAGAGAAATAGATCAGCGAGAGAGAGATAGATCAGCGAGAGACAGAGATCAGCGAGAGAGAGATAGATCAGCGAGAGAGAGATAGATCAGCGAGAGAGATAGATCAGCGAGAGAGAGAGAGATAGATCAGCAAGAGAGAGAGATAGATCAGCAAGAGAGAGATAGATCACCCAGAGAGAGATAGATCAGCGAGAGAGAGAAAGATCAGAGAGAGAGATAGATCAGCGAGAGAGAGATAGATCAGCAAGAGAGAGATAGATCAGCCAGAGAGAGAAAGATCAGCGAGAGAGAGAAAGATCAGAGAGAGGGAGATAGATCAGCGAGAGAGAGATAGATCAGCGAGAGAGAGATAGGTCAGCGAGAGAGAGATAGATCAGCGAGAGATAGATAGATCAGCGAGACAGAGAGAGATAGATCAGAGAGATAGATAGATCAGCGAGAGAGAGATAGATAGATCAGCGAAAGGGAGATAGATCAGCGAGAAAGAGATAGATCAGCCAGAGAGAGATAGATCAGCCAGAGAGAGAAAGATCAGCGAGAGAGAGATAGATAGATCAGCGAGAGAGAGATAGATAGATCAGCGAGAGAGAGACAGATCAACGAGAGAGAGAAAGATCAGCGAGAGAGAAATAGATCAGCGAGAGAGAGATAGATCAGCGAGAGAGAAAGATAGATAGATCAGCGAGAGAAAGATATATCTTTCTTTCTTTCTTTCTTGGAGATCCAAGAAACATTTATTATATATGGCCTTTGGCCCAAATAATATACAATGTAATACAATATTAAATAAATATCAGTTGAGTGCGTTTAAAAATTCTGTTCTACGTTTATATGAAAAAAATAAATATTTTCCAAGTTTAACAATAAGATCAGTATTTGTGGCAGACATAAGATAAATATATTTTAATTTAGTTGGGTTGTTTGTATAAAAGGAAAACATATATTTTGTTCTAATATCTGAATAAAATGGACAAACTAAAGTGAAATGATATTCATCTTCAATTGATTGTAAAGCACATAATTTGCATAATCTTTCATTTCTATTTATACAATTCCATCTTCCTTTTTCAATTTCTAATTCTAAAATTCCTAGTCGTATCTTAGTCATAATTTGTCTATGTTTGTAATTTGTTACTTTTGTTAGATATTCTTCAATCCCAAACTTATATTTAACGTGCTTGTAATATTGGAGCTTAGAGTGTAGCCTAGTATCTTCGTAGAATTTCTGTCGTTCAATGTCTGTAAGCCTTTGTTTAAAATTTGAAATAAAAGTATATATATTATTAACCTGTTGTGAGTACCATATGTTACCAAATCCATTTATGCATAGTATTTGTTTTACGTCATTGGCCCAACATTGCTCATTTCTTTGAGCTTTTCTATATTGAAAATCATAACATTGTTTAATAAATTTGTCATTATCCATTTGGATTACTCTAAGCCAATAACGAATTATATTAATGATAATTTGAATTTGGATAGTGAATCTTCCACATTCTCCTCTCACTGCAACACTTGGTGCAGAATTACCTATTCCTAGAATGTATTTACAGAATCTTAGATGAACTTTCTCTAATACTGATATATCATTTAAACCCCATATTTCGCTACCATAAAGTAAGATTGGCATAATCTTAGCATCAAATATATGGTTCCATATATTAACTTGGAGGTTACCAAAACGTCTATGGGTCAATCCTTTTAATGTGAACAAAGCCTTATTAGCTTGTTGACAATTGTATTCTTTGGCTTTATTCCAATTACCATTTGAGTTGAAAACAACTCCTAAATATTTAAAGGATTTGACAATGTCAACTGTATTTCCATTGTAATTCCATTTTTCAAATTTGTTAAGATTACCACCATTCTTAAACACCATAATATTACTCTTGTTAACATTGACAGTTACTTCCCATCTTGTACAATAGGTAGATAACTTGTTTAAATAATATTGTAGCCCATAAACGGTATCACCAAATAACATAAGGTCATCTGCATAGAGTAAATGATTAATTTTTAGATTTCCTATTTGGATTCTATGCTCGTCGCCTTCCTCATTTAATGTTTCACTCAAATCATTAATAAAAACATTAAATAAAAAAGACGAGAGTGGCGAACCCTGTTGTATACCTATTAGACATTTGAAAGAATTACTAATATTGCCGTCGACCTTAACATGTGCTGATAACTTATTGTACATTGAATTAATAACGTTTAACATTTTTCCTTTTACTCCTGAATTTTTTAGTTTTATGTGAAGATATTGATGTCCTACAGAGTCAAAGGCTCGTTTAAAATCAATGAAAGCAACATATACTTTCCCACGTTTTTTTCCTAGGTATTTATTAATGATTGTGTTAAGAATAAATACATTATCCGATGTTCTGAACCCCTTTCTAAAACCGGCTTGTTCCTGATGTAGAATGTTATTATCTTCTGCCCAAAATTGTAATCTTTTATTGATAATATGTAAGAAAATTTTAGCAAAAACAGGAATAAGTGATATTCCTCTATAATTCTCTGGTTGTTCTTTGTCACCTTTTTTAAATATTGGGACAATAAGGCTGGTTGCCCATTGCTGTGGAAACTGTCCTGTATTATAAATTATATTATATAATTTTGTTATTAGATTGATTACATTTTGAGATGAGTGTATAAAAAGTTCTGGTAATAATCCATCGATTCCAGGTGATTTACCTGTTTTTTGGGATTTAATGGCATGAATTACCTCATCTACTGTAATGTCATTATTTAGGTTAGGTTCGTTTTCATTTACAGCAGGTTCATCATTAATGATACTTTCTACATTTTGATTATCTCTATTTTCATCAATATGAAATAAGGATTCGAAATGAGTGCGCCATGTATTAATACATATGTTACTTGGAAAATTTGGTTTTGTTTGTTTTAGTTTAATCCAGAATGATTTGGAGTTTTTTTCTCCTAATGATCTAATCAATTCTGTACGTGATCTTTTAATATAGCTGTATTTCTTATTTTTTATTAATGTTTTATATTCTTTTTTTATTTCCAGGTATGCATTAAGCAATGTTTGTGTACGATTGTGTCGGAATCTATTTAAATTTCTTCGAACTTTGTTTTTAAGTGCAAGACATTGATTGTCATACCATGTGTCTTTAGCTTTAGTTGTTTTATTGTTGGAATTCCTATGGATAATTCCTTTACATGCATATTCATACAATCTACCTACAGTTGAAACCGCTTCATCAATTAGGTTATCATTAATCAAGTTAGTTATTTCATTTTTAAGTTCATCGATTTTATTATGCTGTATAATATATAGATATAGATATATCAGCGAGAGAGAGATAGATCAGCGAGAGAGAGATAGATCAGCGAGAGAGAGATAGACCAGCGAGAGAGAGAGAGATAGATAAGCGAGAGAGAGATAGATCAGCGAACGAGAGAGATAGATAGATCAGCGAGAGAGAGATAGATAGATCAGCGAGAGAGAGATAGATAGATCAGCGAGAGAGAGATAGATAGATCAGCGAGAGAGAAATTGATAGATCAGCGAGAGAGATAGATCAGCGAGAGAGAGATAGATAGATCAGCGAGAGAGAGATAGATAGATCAGCGAGAGAGAGATAGATCAGCGAGAAAAAGATAGATAGATCAGCGAGAGAGAGATAGATAGATCAGCGAGAGAGAGATAGATAGATCAGCGAGAGAGAGATAGATCAGCGAGAGAGAGAGATAGATAGATCAGCGAGAGAGAGATAGATCAGCGAAAGAGAGATAGATAGATCAGCGAGAGAGAGATAGATCAGCGAGAGGGAGATAGATCAGCGAGAAAGAGATAGATCAGCCAGAGAGAGATAGATCAGCCAGAGAGAGAAAGATCAGCGAGAGAGATAGATAGATCAGCGAGAGAGAGATAGATAGATCAGCGAGAAAGAGACAGATCAACGAGAGGGAGATATATCAGCGAGAGAGAGATAGATCAGCGAGAGAGAGATAGATCAGCGAGAGAGAGATAGATCAGCGAGAGAGAGAGAGATAGATAAGCGAGAGAAAGATAGACCAGCGAGAGAGAGATAGATCAGCAAGAGAGAGGTAGATTAACGAGAGAGAGAGATAGATAGATCAGCGAAAGAGAGAGATAGATCGGCGAGAGAGAGATAGATCAGCGAGAGAGAGATAGATCAGCGAGAGAGAGATAGATCAGCGAGACAGAGATAGATCAGCGAGGGAGAGATAGATCAGTGAGCGAGAGATAGATCAGCGAGAGAGAGAAAGATCAGCGAGAGAGATAGATCAGCGGGAGAGAAATAGATCAGCGAGAGAGATATAGATCAGCGAGAGAGAGAGATCAGCGAGAGAGAGATAGATCAGCGAGAGAGAGATAGATCAGCGAGAGATATAGATCAGCGAGAGAGAGAGAGATAGATCAGCAAGAGAGAGAGATAGATCAGCAAGAGAGAGATAGATCACCCAGAGAGAGATAGATCAGCGAGAGAGAGAAAGATCAGAGAGAGAGATAGATCAGCGAGAGAGAGATAGATCAGCAAGAGAGAGATAGATCAGCCAGAGAGAGAAAGATCAGCGAGAGAGAGAAAGATCAGAGAGAGAGAGATAGATCAGCGAGAGAGAGATAGATCAGCGAGAGAGAGATAGGTCAGCGAGAGAGAGATAGATCAGCGAGAGATAGATAGATCAGCGAGAGAGAGAGAGATAGATCAGAGAGAGAGATAGATCAGCGAGAGAGATAGATCATCGAGAGAGAGATAGATCAGCGAGAGAGAGATATATCAGCGAGAGAGAGATAGATCAACGAGAGAGAGATAGATCAGCGAGAGACAGATAGATCAGCGACAGACAGATAGATCAGCGAGAGAAAGATAGATCAGCGAGAGACAGATAGATCAGCAAGAGACAGATAGATCAGCGAGAGAGAGATAGGTCAGCGAGAGAGAGATAGATAGATCAGCGAGAGAGAGATAGATCAGCGAGAGAGAGATAGATAGATCAGCGAGAGAGAGATAGATAGATCAGCGAGAGGGAGATAGATCAGCGCGAAAAATATAGATAGATCAGCAAGAGAGAGATAGATAGATCAGCGAGAGAGATAGATAGATCAGCGAGAGAGAGATAGATCAGCGAGAGAGAGATAGACAGATCAGCGAGAGAGATAGATAAGCGAGAGAGATAGATAGATCAGCGAGAGAGAGATAGATCAGCGAGAGAGAGATAGATCAGCGAGAGGGAGATAGATAGATCAGCGAGAGATAGATAGATAGATCAGCGAGAGAGAGATAGACAGATCAGCGAACGAGAGATAGATCAGCGAGAGAGATATAGATAGATCAGCGAGAGAGAGAGATAGATAGATCAGTGAGAGAGAGATAGATAGATCAGCGAGAGAGAGATAGATAGATCAGCGAGAGAGAAATTGATAGATCAGCGAGAGAGAGATAGATCAGCGAGAGAGAGATAGATAGATCAGCGAGAGAGAGATAGATCAGCGAGAGAGAGATAGATCAGCGAGAGTGAGATAGATCAGCGAGAGAGAGATAGATCAGCGAGAGAGAGATAGATAGATCAGCGAGAGAGAGATAGATCAGCGAGAGAGAGATAGATAGATCAGCGAGAGGGAGATAGATCAGCGCGAAAAATATAGATAGATCAGCAAGAGAGAGATAGATAGATCAGCGAGAGAGATAGATAGATCAGCGAGAGAGAGATAGATCAGCGAGAGAGAGATAGACAGATCAGCGAGAGAGATAGATAAGCGAGAGAGATAGATAGATCAGCGAGAGAGAGATAGATCAGCGAGAGAGAGATAGATCAGCGAGAGGGAGATAGATAGATCAGCGAGAGATAGATAGATAGATCAGCGAGAGAGAGATAGATAGATCAGCGAACGAGAGATAGATCAGCGAGAGAGATATAGATAGATCAGCGAGAGAGAGAGATAGATAGATCAGTGAGAGAGAGATAGATAGATCAGCGAGAGAGAGATAGATAGATCAGCGAGAGAGAAATTGATAGATCAGCGAGAGAGAGATAGATCAGCGAGAGAGAGATAGATAGATCAGCGAGAGAGAGATAGATAGATCAGCGAGAGAGAGATAGATAGATCAGCGAGAGAGAGATAGATCAGCGAAAGAGAGAGAGATAGATCAGAGAGATAGAGAGATAGATCAGCGAGAGAGAGAGATAGATCAGCCAGAGAGAGATAGATCAGCGAGAGAGAGAAAGATCAGAGAGAGAGAGAGAGAGAGATAGATCAGCGAGAGATAGATAAGCGAGAGAGAAATAGATCAGCGAGAGAGAGATAGATCAGCCAGAGAGAGATAGATCACCGAGAGAGCGAAAGATCAGCGAGAGTGAGATAGATCAGCGAGAGAGAGATAGATCAGCGAGAGCGAGAGAGATAAATCAGGGAGAGAGAGATAGATCAGCGAGAGAGAGATGGATAGATCAGCGAGAGAGAGATAGATCAGCGAGAGAGAGATAGATCAGCGAGAGTGAGATAGATCAGCGAGAGAGAGATAGATCAGCGAGAGCGAGAGAGATAAATCAGGGAGAGAGAGATAGATCAGCGAGAGAGAGATGGATAGATCAGCGAGAGAGAGATAGATAGATCAGCGAGAGAGAGAGATAGATCAGCGAGAGAGAGATATATAAATCAGCGACAGAGAGATAGATCAGCGAGAAAGAGATAGATAGATCAGCGAGAGAGAGATAGATAGATCAGCGAGAGAGAGATAGATAGATCAGCGAGAGAGAGATAGATCAGCGAGAGAGAGAGATAGATCAGCGAGAGAGAGATAGATCAGCGAGAGAGAGATAGATCAGCGAGAGTGATATAGATCAGCGAGAGAGAGATAGATCAGCGAGAGCGAGAGAGATAAATCAGGGAGAGAGAGATAGATCAGCGAGAAAGAGATGGATAGATCAGCAAGAGAGAGATAGATAGATCAGCGAGAGAGAGATAGATCAGCGAGAGAGAGATAGATAAATCAGCGAGAGAGAGATAGATTAGCGAGAAAAAGATAGATAGATCAGCGAGAGAGAGATAGATAGATCAGCGAGAGAGAGATAGATCAGCGAGAAAGAGATAGATACATCAGCGAGAGAGAGATAGATACATCAGCGAGAGAGAGATAGATACATCAGCGAGAGAGAGATAGATACATCAGCGAGAGAGAGATAGATCAGCGAGAGAGAGATAGATAGATCAGAGAGAGAGAGAGATAGATAGATCAGCGAGAGAGAGATAGATAGATCAGCGAGAGAGAGATAGATCAGCAAGAGAGAGATAGATAGATCAGCGAGAGGGAGAGATAGATCAGCGAGAGAGAGATAGATCAGCGAGAGAGAGATAGATCAGCGAGAGAGAGATAGATCAGAGAGAGAGAGAGATAGATCAGCGAGAGAGAGAGATAGACCAGTGAGAGAGAGATAGATCAGCGAGAGAGAGGTAGATTAGCGAGAGAGAGACAGATCAGCGAGAGAGAGAGATAGATCGAGGAGAGAGAGAGATGGATAGATCAGCGAGAGAGAGATAGATAGATCAGCGAGAGAGAGATAGATAGATCAGAGAGAGAGAGATAGATAGATCAGCGAGAGAGAAATTGATAGATCAGCGAGAGAGAGGTAGATCAGCGAAAGAGAGATAGATAGATCAGCGAGAGAGAGATAGATAGATCAGCGAGAGAGAGATAGATCAGCGAGAGAGAGAGAGAGAGAGAGATAGATCAGCGAGAGAGAGAGATAGATCAGAGAGAGAGAGAGATAGACCAGCCAGAAAGAGATAGATCAGCGAGAGAGAGAAAGATCAGAGAGAGAGATAGATCAGCGAGAGAGAAATAGATCAGCGAGAGAGAGATAGATCAGCCAGAGAGAGATAGATCACCGAGAGAGCGAAAGATCAGCGAGAGAGAGATAGATAGATCAGCGAGAGAGAGATAGATAGATCAGCGAGAGAGAGATAGATCAGTGAGAGAGAGAGATAGATCAGCGAGAGAGAGATAGATCAGCGAGAGAGAGATAGATCAGCGAGAGAGAGATAGATCAGCGAGAGCGAGAGAGATAGATCAGCGAGAGAGAGATAGATCAGCGAGAGAGAGAGATAGATCAGCAAGAGAGAGATAGATCAGCGAGAGAGAGATAGATCAGCGAGAGAGAGAGAGATAGATCAGCGAGAGAGAGATAGATCAGCGAGAGAGAGATAGATCAGCGAGAGTGAGATAGATCAGCGAGAGAGATAGATCAGCGAGAGCGAGAGAGATAAATCAGCGAGAGAGAGATAGATCAGCGAGAGAGAGATGGATAGATCAGCGAGAGAGAGATAGATAGATCAGCGAGAGAGAGATAGATCAGCGAGGGAGAGATAGATAGATCAGCGAGAGAGAGATAGATCAGCGAGAAAGAGATAGATAGATCAGCGAGAGAGATATATCAGCGAGAGTGAGATAGATAGATCAGCGAGAGAAAGATAGATAGATCAGCGAGAGAGAGAGAAAGATAGATAAGCGAGAGAGAGATAGATCAGCGAGAGAGAGATAGATAGATTAGCGAGAGAGAGATAGATAGATCAGCGAGAGAGAGATAGATAGATCAGCGAGAGGGAGATAGATCAGCGAGAAAGAGATAGATCAGCCAGAGAGAGATAGATCAGCCAGAGAGAGAAAGATCAGCGAGAGAGAGATAGATAGATCAGCGAGAGAGAGATAGATAGATCAGCGAGAGAGAGACAGATCAACGAGAGAGAGAAAGATCAGCGAGAGAGAGATAGATCAGCGAGAGAGAGATAGATCAACGAGAGAGAGAGATAGATAGATCAGCGAGAGAGAGATATATCAGCGAGAGAGAGATAGATCAGTGAGAGAGAGATAGATCAGCGAGAGAGAGATAGATCAGCGAGAGAGAGAGAGAGATAGATAAGCGAGAGAGAGATAGACCAGCGAGAGAGAGATAGATCAGCGAGAGAGAGGTAGATTAGCGAGAGAGAGAGATAGATCAGCGAGAGAGAGAGATAGATCGGCGAGAGAGAGATAGATCAGCGAGAGAGAGATAGATCAGCGAGAGAGAGATAGATCAGCGAGACAGAGATAGATCAGCGAGGGAGAGATAGATCAGCGAGCGAGAGATAGATCAGCGAGAAAGAGATAGATCAGCGAGACAGATAGATCGGCGAGAGAGAAATAGATCAGCGAGAGAGAGATAGATCAGCGAGAGAGAGAGATCAGCTAGAGAGAGATAGATCAGCGAGAGAGAGATAGATCAGCGAGAGAGAGATAGATCAGCGAGAGAGAGAGAGAGAGATAGATCAGCGAGAGAGAGAGATAGATCAGCAAGAGAGAGATAGATCACCCAGAGAGAGATAGATCAGCGAGAGAGAGAAAGATCAGAGAGAGAGATAGATCAGCGAGAGAGAGATAGATCAGCAAGAGAGAGATAGATCAGCCAGAGAGAGAAAGATCAGCGAGAGAGAGAAAGATCAGAGAGAGAGAGATAGATCAGCGAGAGAGAGATAGATCGGCGAGAGAGAGATAGGTCAGCGAGAGAGAGATAGATCAGCGAGAGATAGATAGATCAGCGAGAGAGAGAGAGAGATAGATCAGAGAGAGAGATAGATCAGCGAGAGAGAGATAGATCATCGAGAGAGAGATAGATCAGCGAGAGAGAGATAGATCAACGAGAGAGAGATAGATCAGCGAGAGACAGATAGATCAGCGAGAGAGAGAAAGAGATAGATAAGCGAGAGAGAGATAGACCAGCGAGAGAGAGATAGATCAGCGAGAGAGAGGTAGATTAGCGAGAGAGAGAGATAGATCAGCGAGAGAGAGAGATAGATCGGCGAGAGAGAGATAGATCAGCGAGAGAGAGATAGATCAGCGAGAGAGATAGATCAGCGAGACAGAGATAGATCAGCGAGGGAGAGATAGATCAGCGAGCGAGAGATAGATCAGCGAGAAAGAGATAGATCAGCGAGACAGATAGATCGGCGAGAGAGAAATAGATCAGCGAGAGAGAGATAGATCAGCGAGAGAGAGAGATCAGCGAGAGAGAGATAGATCAGCGAGAGAGAGATAGATCAGCGAGAGAGAGAGAGAGATAGATCAGCGAGAGAGAGAGATAGATCAGCAAGAGAGAGATAGATCACCCAGAGAGAGATAGATCAGCGAGAGATAGATAGATCAGCGAGAGAGAGAGAGAGATAGATCAGAGAGAGAGATAGATCAGCGAGAGAGAGATAGATCATCGAGAGAGAGATAGATCAGCGAGAGAGAGATAGATCAACGAGAGAGAGATAGATCAGCGAGAGACAGATAGATCAGCGAGAGAGAGAGAGAGATAGATAAGCGAGAGAGAGATAGACCAGCGAGAGAGAGATAGATCAGCGAGAGAGAGGTAGATTAGCGAGAGAGAGAGATAGATCAGCGAGAGAGAGAGATAGATCGGCGAGAGAGAGATAGATCAGCGAGAGAGAGATAGATCAGCGAGAGAGAGATAGATCAGCGAGACAGAGATAGATCAGCGAGGGAGAGATAGATCAGCGAGCGAGAGATAGATCAGCGAGAAAGAGATAGATCAGCGAGACAGATAGATCGGCGAGAGAGAAATAGATCAGCGAGAGAGAGATAGATCAGCGAGAGAGAGAGATCAGCGAGAGAGAGATAGATCAGCGAGAGAGAGATAGATCAGCGAGAGAGAGAGAGAGATAGATCAGCGAGAGAGAGAGATAGATCAGCAAGAGAGAGATAGATCACCCAGAGAGAGATAGATCAGCGAGAGAGAGAAAGATCAGAGAGAGAGATAGATCAGCGAGAGAGAGATAGATCAGCAAGAGAGAGATAGATCAGCCAGAGAGAGAAAGATCAGCGAGAGAGAGAAAGATCAGAGAGAGAGAGATAGATCAGCGAGAGAGAGATAGATCAGCGAGAGAGAGATAGGTCAGCGAGAGAGAGATAGATCAGCGAGAGATAGATAGATCAGCGAGAGAGAGAGAGAGATAGATCAGAGAGAGAGATAGATCAGCGAGAGAGAGATAGATCATCGAGAGAGAGATAGATCAGCGAGAGAGAGATAGATCAACGAGAGAGAGATAGATCAGCGAGAGACAGATAGATCAGCGACAGACAGATAGATCAGCGAGAGAAAGATAGATCAGCGAGAGACAGATAGATCAGCAAGAGACAGATAGATCAGCGAGAGAGAGATAGGTCAGCGAGAGAGAGATAGATAGATCAGCGAGAGAGAGATAGATCAGCGAGAGAGAGATAGGTCAGCGAGAGAGAGATAGATCAGCGAGAGATAGATAGATCAGCGAGAGAGAGAGAGAGATAGATCAGAGAGAGAGAAAGATCAGCGAGAGAGAGATAGATCATCGAGAGAGAGATAGATCAGCGAGAGAGAGATAGATCAACGAGAGAGAGATAGATCAGCGAGAGACAGATAGATCAGCGACAGACAGATAGATCAGCGTGAGAAAGATAGATCAGCGAGAGACAGATAGATCAGCAAGAGACAGATAGATCAGCGAGAGAGAGATAGGTCAGCGAGAGAGAGATAGATAGATCAGCGAGAGAGAGATAGATCAGCGAGAGAGAGATAGATAGATCAGCGAGAGAGAGATAGATCAGCGAGAGAGAGATAGATAGATCAGCGAGAGGGAGATAGATCAGCGAGAAAGAGATAGATAGATCAGCGAGAGAGAGATAGATAGATCAGCGAGAGAGATAGATAGATCAGCGAGGGAGAGATAGATCAGCGAGAGAGAGATAGACAGATCAGCCAGAGAGAGATAGATATGCGAGAGAGAGATAGATAGATCAGCGAGAGAGAGATAGATCAGCGAGAGAGAGATAGATCAGCGAGAGTGAGATAGATAGATCAGCGAGAGATAGATAGATAGATCAGCGAGAGAGAGATAGATAGATCAGCGAACGAGAGATAGATCAGCGAGAGAGATATAGATAGATCAGCGAGAGAGAGATAGATATATCAGCGAGAGAGAGATAGATAGATCAGCGAGAAAGAGATAGATTGATCAGCGAGAGAGAAATTGATAGATCAGCGAGAGAGAGATAGATTAGCGAGAGAGAGATAGATAGATCAGCGAGAGAGAGATAGATAGATCAGCGAGAGAGAGATAGATAGATCAGCGAGAGAGAGATAGATCAGCGAGAGAGAGAGAGATAGATCAGAGAGATAGAGAGATAGATCAACGAGAGAGAGAGATAGATCAGCCAGAGAAAGATAGATCAGCGAGAGAGAGAAAGATCAGAGAGAGAGAGAGAGAGAGAGATAGATCAGCGAGAGATAGATCAGCGAGAGAGAAATAGTTCAGCGAGAGAGAGATAGATCAGCCAGAGAGAGATAGATCACCGAGAGAGCGAAAGATCAGCGAGAGAGAGATAGATAGATCAGCGAGAGAGAGATAGATAGATCAGCGAGAGAGAGATAGATCAGCGAGAGAGAGAGATAGATCAGCGAGAGAGAGATAGATCAGCGAGAGATGGATAGATCAGCGAGAGAGAGATAGATAGATCAGCGAGAGAGAGAGATAGATCAGCGAGAGAGAGATAGATAAATCAGCGAGAGAGAGATAGATCAGCAAGAAAGAGATAGATAGATCAGCGAGAGAGAGATAGATAGATCAGCGAGAGAGAGATAGATAGATCAGCGAGAGAGAGATAGATCAGCGAGAGAGAGAGATAGATCAGCGAGAGAGAGAGATAGATCAGTGAGAGAGAGATAGATCAGCGAGAGTGAGATAGATCAGCGAGAGAGAGATAGATCAGCGAGAGCGAGAGAGATAAATCAGGGAGAGAGAGATAGATAGATCAGCGAGAGAGAGATAGATCAGCGAGAGAGAGATAGATCAGCGAGAGGGAGATAGATAGATCAGCGAGAGATAGATAGATAGATCAGCAAGAGAGAGATAGATAGATCAGCGAACGAGAGATAGATCAGCGAGAGAGATATAGATAGATCAGCGAGAGAGAGATAGATCAGCGAGAAAGAGATAGATAGATCAGCGAGAGAGAGATAGATACATCAGCGAGAGAGAGATAGATCAGCGAGAGAGAGATAGATAGATCAGCGAGAGAGAGATAGATCAGCGAGAGAGAGATAGATAGATCAGAGAGAGAGAGATAGATAGATCAGCGAGAGACAGATAGATAGATCAGCGAGAGGGAGATAGATCAGCGAGAAAGAGATAGATCAGCCACAGAGAGATAGATCAGCCAGAGAGAGAAAGATCAGCGAGAGAGAGATAGATAGATCATCGAGAGAGAGATAGATAGATCAGCGAGAGAGAGATAGATCAGCGAGAGAGAGAGAGAGATAGATAAGCGAGAGAGAGATAGACCAGCGAGAGAGAGATAGATCAGCGAGAGAGAGGTAGATTAGCGAGAGAGAGAGATAGATCAGCGAGAGAGAGAGATAGATCGGCGAGAGAGAGATAGATCAGCGAGAGAGAGATAGATCAGCGAGAGAGAGATAGATCAGCGAGACAGAGATAGATCAGCGAGGGAGAGATAGATCAGCGAGCGAGAGATAGATCAGCGAGAAAGAGATAGATCAGCGAGACAGATAGATCGGCGAGAGAGAAATAGATCAGCGAGAGAGAGATAGATCAGCGAGAGAGAGAGATCAGCTAGAGAGAGATAGATCAGCGAGAGAGAGATAGATCAGCGAGAGAGAGATAGATCAGCGAGAGAGAGAGAGAGATAGATCAGCGAGAGAGAGAGATAGATCAGCAAGAGAGAGATAGATCACCCAGAGAGAGATAGATCAGCGAGAGAGAGAAAGATCAGAGAGAGAGATAGATCAGCGAGAGAGAGATAGATCAGCAAGAGAGAGATAGATCAGCCAGAGAGAGAAAGATCAGCGAGAGAGAGAAAGATCAGAGAGAGAGAGATAGATCAGCGAGAGAGAGATAGATCGGCGAGAGAGAGAGATAGATCAGCGAGAGAGAGAGATAGATCAGCAAGAGAGAGATAGATCACCCAGAGAGAGATAGATCAGCGAGAGAGAGAAAGATCAGAGAGAGAGATAGATCAGCGAGAGAGAGATAGATCAGCAAGAGAGAGATAGATCAGCCAGAGAGAGAAAGATCAGCGAGAGAGAGAAAGATCAGAGAGAGAGATAGATCAGCGAGAGAGAGATAGATCAGCGAGAGAGAGATAGGTCAGCGAGAGAGAGATAGATCAGCGAGAGATAGATAGATCAGCGAGAGAGAGAGAGAGAGATAGATCAGAGAGAGAGAGATAGATCAGCGAGAGAGAGATAGATCATCGAGAGAGAGATAGATCAGCGAGAGAGAGATAGATCAACGAGATAGAGATAGATCAGCGAGAGACAGATAGATCAGCGACAGACAGATAGATCAGCGAGAGAAAGATAGATCAGCGAGAGACAGATAGATCAGCAAGAGACAGATAGATCAGCGAGAGAGAGATAGGTCAGCGAGAGAGAGATAGATAGATCAGCGAGAGAGAGATAGATCAGCGAGAGAGAGATAGATAGATCAGCGAGAGAGAGATAGATCAGCGAGAGAGAGATAGATAGATCAGCGAGAGGGAGATAGATCAGCGAGAAAAAGATAGATAGATCAGCGAGAGAGAGATAGATAGATCAGCGAGAGAGATAGATAGATCAGCGAGAGAGAGATAGATCAGCGAGAGAGAGATAGACAGATCAGCGAGAGAGAGATAGATAAGCGAGAGAGAGATAGATAGATCAGCGAGAGAGAGATAGATCAGCGAGAGAGAGATAGATCAGCGAGAGGGAGATAGATAGATCAGCGAGAGATAGATAGATAGATCAGCAAGAGAGAGATAGATAGATCAGCGAACGAGAGATAGATCAGCGAGAGAGATATAGATAGATCAGCGAGAGAGAGATAGATAGATCAGCGAGAGAGAGATAGATAGATCAGCGAGAAAGAGATAGATAGATCAGCGAGAGAGAAATTGATAGATCAGCGAGAGAGAGATAGATCAGCGAGAGAGAGATAGATAGATCAGCGAGAGAGAGATAGATAGATCAGCGAGAGAGAGATAGATAGATCAGCGAGAGAGAGATAGATCAGCGAGAGAGAGAGAGATAGATCAGAGAGATAGAGAGATAGATCAGCGAGAGAGAGAGATAGATCAGCAAGAGAAAGATTGATCAGCGAGAGAGAGAAAGATCAGAGAGAGAGAGAGAGAGAGATAGATCAGCGAGAGATAGATCAGCAAGAGAGAAATAGTTCAGCGAGAGAGAGATAGATCAGCCAGAGAGAGATAGATCACCGAGAGAGCGAAAGATCAGCGAGAGAGAGATAGATAGATCAGCGAGAGAGAGATAGATAGATCAGCGAGAGAGAGATAGATCAGCGAGAGAGAGAGATAGATCAGCGAGAGAGAGATAGATCAGCGAGAGAGAGATAGATCAGCGAGAGTGAGATAGATCAGCGAGAGAGAGATAGATCAGCGAGAGCGAGAGAGATAAATCAGGGAGAGAGAGATAGATCAGCGAGAGAGAGATGGATAGATCAGCGAGAGAGAGATAGATAGATCAGCGAGAGAGAGAGATAGATCAGTGAGAGAGAGATAGATAAATCAGCGAGAGAGATATAGATCAGCGAGAAAGAGATAGATAGATCAGCGAGAGAGAGATAGATAGATCAGCGAAAGAGAGATAGATAGATCAGCGAGAGAGAGATAGATCAGCGAGAGAGAGAGATAGATCAGTGAGAGAGAGATAGATCAGCGAGAGAGAGATAGATCAGCGAGAGTGAGATAGATCAGCGAGAGAGAGAAAGATCAGCGAGAGCGAGAGAGATAAATCAGGGAGAGAGAGATAGATCAGCGAGAGAGAGATGGATAGATCAGCGAGAGAGAGATAGATAGATCAGCGAGAGAGAGAGAGATAGATCAGCGAGAGAGAGATAGATAAATCAGCGAGAGAGAGATAGATCAGCGAGAAAAAGATAGATACATCAGCGAGAGAGAGATAGATCAGCGAGAGAGAGATAGATAGATAGATCAGCGAGAGAGATAGATAGATCAGCGAGAGAGAGATAGATCAGCGAGAAAGAGATAGATAGATCAGCGAGAGAGAGATAGATACATCAGCGAGAGAGAGATAGATCAGCGAGAGAGAGATAGATAGATCAGCGAGAGAGAGATAGATCACCGAGAGAGAGATAGATAGATCAGAGAGAGAGAGATAGATAGATCAGCGAGAGAGAGATAGATAGATCAGCGAGAGGGAGATAGATCAGCGAGAAAGAGATAGATCAGCCACAGAGAGATAGATCAGCCAGAGAGAGAAAGATCAGCGAGAGAGAGATAGATAGATCATCGAGAGAGAGATAGATAGATCAGCGAGAGAGAGACAGATCAACGAGAGGGAGAAAGATCAGCGAGAGAGAGATAGATCAGCGAGAGAGAGATAGATCAGCGAGAGAGAGAGATAGATCAGCGAGAGAGAGATAGATAGATCAGCGAGAGAGAGAGATAGATCAGCGAGAGAGAGATAGATCAGCGAGAGAGAGATAGTTCAGCGAGAGAGAGATAGATCAGCGAGAGAGAGAGATAGATCAGCGAGAGAGAGATAGACCAGCGAGAGAGATAGATCAGCGAGAGAGAGGTAGATTAGCGAGAGAGAGAGAGATAGATCAGCGAGAGAAAGAGAGAGATAGATCAGCGAGAGAGAGATAGATCAGCGAGAGAGAGAGATAGATCAGCCAGAGAAAGATAGATCAGCGAGAGAGAGAAAGATCAGAGAGAGAGAGAGAGATAGATCAGCGAGAGATAGATCAGCGAGAGAGAAATAGTTCAGCGAGAGAGAGATAGATCAGCCAGAGAGAGATAGATCACCGAGAGAGCGAAAGATCAGCGAGAGAGAGATAGATAGATCAGCGAGAGAGAGATAGATAGATCAGCGAGAGAGAGATAGATCAGCGAGAGAGAGAGATAGATCAGCGAGAGAGAGATAGATCAGCGAGAGAGAGATAGATCAGCGAGAGTGAGATAGATCAGCGAGAGAGAGATAGATCAGCGAGAGCGAGAGAGATAAATCAGGGAGAGAGAGATAGATCAGCGAGAGAGAGATGGATAGATCAGCGAGAGAGAGATAGATAGATCAGCGAGAGAGAGAGATAGATCAGTGAGAGAGAGATAGATAAATCAGCGAGAGAGAGATAGATCAGCGAGAAAGAGATAGATAGATCAGCGAGAGAGAGATAGATAGATCAGCGAGAGAGAGATAGATAGATCAGCGAGAGAGAGATAGATCAGCGAGAGAGAGAGATAGATCAGTGAGAGAGAGATAGATCAGCGAGAGAGAGATAGATCAGCGAGAGTGAGATAGATCAGCGAGAGAGAGATAGATCAGCGAGAGCGAGAGAGATAAATCAGGGAGAGAGAGATAGATCAGCGAGAGAGAGATGGATAGATCAGCGAGAGAGAGATAGATAGATCAGCGAGAGAGAGAGATAGATCAGCGAGAGAGAGATAGATAAATCAGCGAGAGAGAGATAGATCAGCGAGAAAAAGATAGATAGATCAGCGAGAGAGATAGATAGATCAGCGAGAGAGAGATAGATCAGCGAGAAAGAGATAGATAGATCAGCGAGAGAGAGATAGATACATCAGCGAGAGAGAGATAGATCAGCGAGAGAGAGATAGATAGATCAGCGAGAGAGAGATAGATCAGCGAGAGAGAGATAGATAGATCAGAGAGAGAGAGATAGATAGATCTGCGAGAGAGAGATAGATAGATCAGCGAGAGGGAGATAGATCAGCGAGAAAGAGATAGATCAGCCACAGAGAGATAGATCAGCCAGAGAGAGAAAGATCAGGGAGAGAGAGATAGATAGATCATCGAGAGAGAGATAGATAGATCAGCGAGAGAGAGACAGATCAACGAGAGGGAGAAAGATCAGCGAGAGAGAGATAGATCAGCGAGAGAGAGATAGATCAGCGAGAGAGAGAGAGATAGATCAGCGAGAGAGAGATAGATAGATCAGCGAGAGAGAGAGATAGATCAGCGAGAGAGAGAGATAGATCAGCGAGAGAGAGATAGTTCAGCGAGAGAGAGATAGATCAGCGAGAGAGAGAGATAGATCAGCGAGAGAGAGATAGACCAGCGAGAGAGAGATAGATCAGCGAGAGAGAGGTAGATTAGCGAGAGAGAGAGAGAGATACAGTAGATCAGCGAGAGAAAGAGAGAGATAGATCAGCGAGAGAGAGAGATAGATAGATCAGCGAGAGAGAGAGAGAGAGATAGATAGATCAGCGAGAGAGAGATAGATAGATCAGCGAGAGAAAGATAGATCAGCGAGAGAGAGATATATAGATCAGCGAGAGAGAGATAGATAGATCAGCGAGAGAGAGATAGATCAGCGAGAGAAAGAGAGAGAGAGAGATAGATCAGCGAGAGAGAGAGAGAGAGATAGATCAGCGAGAGAGAGAGATAGATCAGCCAGAGAGAGATAGATCAGCGAGAGAGAGAAAGATCAGAGAGAGAGATAGATCAGCGAGAGAGAAATAGATCAGCGAGAGAGAGATAGGTCAGCCAGAGAGAGATAGATCACCGAGAGAGCGAAAGATCAGCGAGAGAGAGATAGATAGATCAGCGAGAGAGAGATAGATAGATCAGTGAGAGAGAGATAGATCAGCGAGAGAGAGAGATAGATCAGCGAGAGAGAGATAGATCAGCGAGAGAGAGATAGATCAGCGAGAGCGAGAGAGATAAATCAGCGAGAGAGAGATAGATCACCGAGAGAGAGATGGATAGATCAGCGAGAGAGAGAGATAGATAAGCGAGAGAGATAGATAGATCAGAGAGAGAGAGAGATAGATCAGCGAGAGAGAGATAGATAGATCAGCGAGAGAGAGATAGATCAGCGAGAAAGAGATAGATAGATCAGCGAGAGAGAGATATATCAGCGAGAGAGAGATAGATAGATCAGCGAGAGAGAGATAGATAGATCAGCGAGAGAGAGATAGATAGATCAGCGAGAGAGAGATAGATCAGCGAGAAAGAGATATATAGATCAGCGAGAGAGAGATAGATAGATCAGCGAGAGAGAGATAGATCAGCGAGAGAGAGATAGATAGATCAGCGAGAGGGAGATAGATCAGCGAGAAAGAGATATATAGATCAGCGAGAGAGAGATAGATAGATCAGCGAGAGAGATAGATAGATCAGCGAGAGAGATAGATCAGCGAGAGAGAGAGAGATAGACAGATCAGCGAGAGAGAGATAGATCAGCAAGAGAGAGATAGATAGATCAGCGAGAGAGAGGTAGATTAGCGAGGGAGAGAGATAGATCAGCGAGAGAGAGATAGATAGATCAGCGAGAGAGAGATAGATAGATCAGAGAGAGAGAGATAGATAGATCAGCGAGAGAGAAATTGATAGATCAGCGAGAGAGAGATAGATCAGCGAGAGAGAGATAGATAGATCAGCGAGAGAGAGATAGATAGATCAGCGAGAGATAGATAATCGAGAGAGAAATTGATAGATCAGCGAGAGAGAGAGATAGATCAGCGAGAGAGAGATAGATAGATCAGCGAGAGAGAGATAGATAGATCAGCGAGAGAGAGATAGATCAGCGAGAGAGAGAGAGATAGATCACCGAGAGAGAGAGATAGATCAGCGAGAGAGAGATAGATCAGCGAGAAAGAGATAGGTCAGCGAGAGAGAGATAGATCAGCGAGAGAGAGATAGATCAGCGAGAGAGAGATAGATCAGCGAGAGAGAGAGAGATAGATCAGCGAGAGAGAGAGATAGATCAGCGAGAGAGAGATAGATCAGCCAGAGAGAGATAGATCAGCGAGAGAGAGATAGATCAGCGAAAGAAAGATAGATCAGCGAGAGAGAGATAGATCAGCCAGAGAGAGAAAGATCAGCGAGAGAGAGAAAGATCAGAGAAAGAGAGAGATAGATCAGCGAGAGAGAGATAGATCAGCGAGAAAGAGATAGGTCAGCGAGAGAGAGATAGATCAGCGAGAGATAGATAGATCAGCGAGAGAGAGAGATAGATTAGAGAGAGAGATAGATCAGCTAGAGAGAGATAGATCAGCGAGAGAGAGATAGATCAGCGAGAGAGAGATAGATCAACGAGAGAGAGATAGATCAGCGAGAGACAGATAGATCAGCGACAGACAGATAGATCAGCGAGAGAGAGATAGATCAGCGAGAGAGAGATAGATAGATCAGCGAGAGGGAGATAGATCAGCGAGAAAGAGATAGATAGATCAGCGAGAGAGAGATAGATAGATCAGCGAGAGAGATAGATAGATCAGCGAGAGAGAGATAGATCAGCGAGAGAGATAGATCAGCGAGAGAGAGATAGATCAGCGAGAGAGAGATAGATAGATCAGCGATCGAGAGATAGATAGATCAGCGAGAGAGAGATAGATCAGCGAGAGAGAGATAGATAGATCAGCGAGAGAGAGATAGATAGATCAGCGAGAGAGAGATAGATAGATCAGCGAGAGAGAAATTGATAGATCAGCGAGAAAGAGATAGATCAGCGAGAGAGAGATACATAGATAGGCGAGAGAGAGATAGATCAGCGAGAGAGAGATAGATAGATCAGCGAAAGAGAGATAGATCAGCGAGAGAGAGATAGATAGATCAGCGAGAGAGAGAGATAGATAGATCAGCGATAGAGAGATAGATAGATCAGCGAGAAGGAGATAGATCAGCGAGAAAGAGATAGATCAGCCAGAGAGAGATAGATCAGCCAGATAGAGAAAGATCAGCGAGAGAGAGAGATAGATAGATCAGCGAGAGAGAGATAGATTGATCAGCGAGTGAGAGACAGATCAACGAGAGAGAGAAAGATCAGCGAGAGAGAGATAGATCAGCGAGAGAGAGATAGATCAGTGAGAGAGAGAGATAGATAGATCAGCGAGAGAGAGATATGTCAGCGAGAGAGAGATAGATCAGCGAGAGAGAGGTAGATCAGCGAGAGAGAGATAGATCAGCGAGAGAGAGATATAGATCAGCGAGAGAGAGATAGACCAGCGAGAGAGAGATAGATCAGCGAGAGAGAGGTAGATTAGAGAGAGAGAGAGAGAGAGATAGATCAGCGAGAGAGAGAGATAGATCGGCGAGAGAGAGAGAGATAGATCAGCGAGAGAGAGATAGATCAGCGAGAGAGAAATAGATCAGCGAGACAGAAGTAGATCAGCGAGAGAGATATAGATCAGCGAGCGAGAGATAGATCAGCGAGAGAGAGATAGATCAGCGAGAGAGATAGATCAGCGAGAGAGAGATCAGCGAGAGAGAGATAGATCAGCGAGAGAGAGATAGATCAGCGAGAGAAAGATAGATCAGCGAGAGAGAGATAGATCAGCGAGAGAGAGAGAGAGATAGATCAGCGAGAGAGAGATAGATCAGCGAGAGAGAGATAGATCAGCCAGAGAGAGATAGATCAGCGAGAGAGAGAAAGATCAGAGAGAGAGATAGATCAGCGAAAGAAAGATAGATCAGCGAGAGAGAGATAGATCAGCAAGAGAGAGAAAGATCAGCGAGAGAGAGAATGATCAGAGAGAGAGAGAGATAGATCAGCGAGAGAGATAGATCAGCGAGAAAGAGAGATAGATCAGCGAGATAGAGATAGATCAGCCAGAGAGAGATAGATCAGCGAGAGAGAGAAAGATCAGAGAGAGAGAGATAGATCAGCGAAAAAAAGATAGATCAGCGAGAGAGAGATAGATCAGCCAGAGAGAGAAAGATCAGCGAGAGAGAGAGAAAGATCAGAGAAAGAGAGAGATAGATCAGCGAGAGAGAGATAGATCAGCGAGAAAGAGATAGGTCAGCGAGAGAGAGATAGATCAGCGAGAGATAGATAGATCAGCGAGAGAGAGAGATAGATTAGAGAGAGAGATAGATCAGCTAGAGAGAGATAGATCAGCGAGAGAGAGATAGATCAGCGAGAGAGAGATAGATCAACGAGAGAGAGATAGATCAGCGAGAGACAGATAGATCAGCGAGAGACAGATAGATAGATCAGCGAGAGGGATATAGATCAGCGAGAAAGAGATAGATAGATCAGCGAGAGCGAGATAGATAGATCAGCGAGAAAGATAGATAGATCAGCGAGAGAGAGATAGATTAGCGAGAGAGATAGATCAGCGAGAGAGAGATAGATAGATCAGCGAGAGAGAGATAGATCAGTGAGAGAGAGATAGATCAGCGAGAGGGAGATAGATAGATCAGCGAGAGATAGATAGATAGATCAGTGAGAGAGAGATAGATAGATCAGCGAACGAGAGATAGATCAGCGAGAGAGAGAGATAGATAGATCAGCGAGAGAGAGATAGATAGATCAGCGAGAGAGAGATAGATAGATCAGCGAGAGAGAGATAGATAGATCAGCGAGAGAGAAATTGATAGATCAGCGAGAGAGATAGATCAGCGAGAGAGAGATAGATAGATCAGCGAGAGAGAGATAGATAGATCAGCGAGAGAGAGATAGATCAGCGAGAAAAAGATAGATAGATCAGCGAGAGAGAGATAGATAGATCAGCGAGAGAGAGATAGATAGATCAGCGAGAGAGAGATAGATCAGCAAGAGAGAGATAGATAGATCAGCGAGAGAGAGATAGATCAGCGAAAGAGAGATAGATAGATCAGCGAGAGAGAGATAGATCAGCGAGAGGGAGATAGATCAGCGAGAAAGAGATAGATCAGCCAGAGAGAGATAGATCAGCCAGAGAGAGAAAGATCAGCGAGAGAGATAGATAGATCAGCGAGAGAGAGATAGATAGATCAGCGAGAAAGAGATAGATCAACGAGAGGGAGAAAGATCAGCGAGAGGGAGAGATAGATCAGCGAGAGAGAGATAGATCAGCGAGAGAGAGATAGATCAGCGAGAAAGAGATAGATCAGAGAGAGAGAGAGAGATAGATCAGCGAGAGAGAGAGATAGACCAGCGAGAGAGAGATAGATCAGCGAGAGAGAGGTAGATTAGCGAGAGAGAGATAGATCAGCGAGAGAGAGAGATAGATCGAGGAGAGAGAGAGATGGATAGATCAGCGAGAGAGAGATAGATAGATCAGCGAGAGAGAGATAGATAGATCAGAGAGAGAGAGAGAAAGATAGATAAGCGAGAGAGAGATAGATCAGCGAGAGAGAGATAGATAGATTAGCGAGAGATAGATAGATAGATCAGCAAGAGAGAGATAGATAGATCAGCGAACGAGAGATAGATCAGCGAGAGAGATATAGATAGATCAGCGAGAGAGATATAGATAGATCAGCGAGAGAGAGATAGATAGATCAGCGAGAGAGAGATAGATAGATCAGCGAGAAAGAGATAGATAGATCAGCGAGAGAGAAATTGATAGATCAGCGAGAGAGAGATAGATCAGCGAGAGAGAGATAGATAGATCAGCGAGAGAGAGATAGATAGATCAGCGAGAGAGAGATAGATAGATCAGCGAGAGAGAGATAGATCAGCGAGAGAGAGAGAGATAGATCAGAGAGATAGAGAGATAGATCAGCGAGAGAGAGAGATAGATCAGCCAGAAAAAGATAGATCAGCGAGAGAGAGAAAGATCAGAGAGAGAGAGAGAGAGATAGATCAGCGAGAGATAGATCAGCGAGAGAGAAATAGTTCAGCGAGAGAGAGATAGATCAGCCAGAGAGAGATAGATCACCGAGAGAGCGAAAGATCAGCGAGAGAGAGATAGATAGATCAGCGAGAGAGAGATAGATAGATCAGCGAGAGAGAGATAGATCAGCGAGAGAGAGAGATAGATCAGCGAGAGAGAGATAGATCAGCGAGAGAGAGATAGATCAGCGAGAGTGAGATAGATCAGCGAGAGAGAGATAGATCAGCGAGAGCGAGAGAGATAAATCAGGGAGAGAGAGATAGATCAGCGAGAGAGAGATGGATAGATCAGCGAGAGAGAGATAGATAGATCAGCGAGAGAGAGAGATAGATCAGCGAGAGAGAGATAGATAAATCAGCGAGAGAGAGATAGATCAGCGAGAAAGAGATAGATAGATCAGCGAGAGAGAGATAGATAGATCAGCGAGAGAGAGATAGATAGATCAACGAGAGAGAGATAGATCAGCGAGAGAGAGAGATAGATCAGCGAGAGAGAGATAGATCAGCGAGAGAGAGATAGATCAGCGAGAGTGAGATAGATCAGCGAGAGAGAGATAGATCAGCGAGAGCGAGAGAGATAAATCAGGGAGAGAGAGATAGATCAGCGAGAGAGAGATGGATAGATCAGCGAGAGAGAGATAGATAGATCAGCGAGAGAGAGAGATAGATCAGCGAGAGAGAGATAGATAAATCAGCGAGAGAGAGATAGATCAGCGAGAAAAAGATAGATAGATCAGCGAGAGAGAGAGATAGATAGATCAGCGAGAGAGAGATAGATCAGCTAGAAAGAGATAGATAGATCAGCGAGAGAGAGATAGATACATCAGCGAGAGAGAGATAGATAGATCAGCGAGAGAGAGATAGATAGATCAGAGAGAGAGAGATAGATAGATCAGCGAGAGAGAGATAGATAGATCAGCGAGAGGGAGATAGATCAGCGAGAAAGAGATAGATCAGCCACAGAGAGATAGATCAGCCAGAGAGAGAAAGATCAGCGAGAGAGAGATAGATAGATCATCGAGAGAGAGATAGATAGATCAGCGAGAGAGAGACAGATCAACGAGAGGGAGAAAGATCAGCGAGAGAGAGATAGATCAGCGAGAGAGAGATAGATCAGCGAGAGAGAGAGAGATAGATCGGCGAGAGAGAGATAGATAGATCAGCGATAGAGAGAGATAGATCAGCGAGAGAGAGATAGATCAGCGAGAGAGAGATAGTTCAGCGAGAGAGAGATAGATCAGCGAGAGAGAGAGATAGATCAGCGAGAGAGAGATAGACCAGCGAGAGAGAGATAGATCAGCGAGAGAGAGGTAGATTAGCGAAAGAGAGAGAGATAGATCAACGAGAGAAAGAGAGAGATAGATCAGCGAGAGAGAGATAGATAGATCAGCGAGAGAGAGAGAGAGAGAGATAGATAGATCAGCGAGAGAGAGATAGATAGATCAGCGAGAGAGAGATAGATCAGCGAGAGAGAGATATATAGATCAGCGAGAGAGAGATAGATAGATCAGCGAGAGAGAGATAGATCAGCGAAAGAAAGAGAGAGAGAGATAGATCAGCGAGAGAAAGAGAGAGATAGATCAGCGAGAGAGAGAGATAGATCAGCCAGGGAGAGATAGATCAGCGAGAGAGAGAAAGATCAGAGAGAGAGATAGATCAGCGAGAGAGAAATAGATCAGTGAGAGAGAGATAGATCAGCCAGAGAGAGATAGATCACCGAGAGAGCGAAAGATCAGCGAGAGAGAGATAGATAGATCAGCGAGAGAGAGATAGATAGATCAGCGAGAGAGAGATAGATCAGCGAGAGAGAGAGATAGATCAGCGAGAGAGAGATAGATCAGCGAGAGAGAGATAGATCAGCGAGAGCGAGAGAGATAAATCAGCGAGAGAGAGATAGATCACCGAGAGAGAGATGGATAGATCAGCGAGAGAGAGAGATAGATAAGCGAGAGAGATAGATAGATCACAGAGAGAGAGATAGATCAGCGAGAGAGAGATAGATAGATCAGCGAGAGAGAGATAGATCAGCGAGAAAGAGATAGATAGATCAGCGAGAGAGAGATATATCACCGAGAGAGAGATAGATAGATCAGCGAGAGAGAGATAGATGGATCAGCGAGAGAGAGATAGATAGATCAGCGAGAGAGAGGTAGATCAGCGAGAAAGAGATATATAGATCAGCGAGAGAGAGATAGATAGATCAGCGAGAGAGAGATAGATCAGCGAGAGAGAGATAGATAGATCAGCGAGAGGGAGATAGATCAGCGAGAAAGAGATATATAGATCAGCGAGAGAGAGATAGATAGATCAGCGAGAGAGATAGATAGATCAGCGAGAGAGATAGATCAGCGAGAGAGAGAGAGATAGACAGATCAGCGAGAGAGAGAAAGATCAGCGAGAGAGAGATAGATAGATCAGCGAGAGAGAGGTAGATTAGCGAGGGAGAGAGATAGATCAGCGAGAGAGAGATAGATAGATCAGCGAGAGAGAGATAGATAGATCAGAGAGAGAGAGAGATAGATAGATCAGCGAGAGAGAAATTGATAGATCAGCGAGAGAGAGATAGATCAGCGAGAGAGAGATAGATAGATCAGCGAGAGAGAGATAGATAGATCAGCGAGAGATAGATAATCGAGAGAGAAATTGATAGATCAGCGAGAGAGAGAGATAGATCAGCGAGAGAGAGATAGATAGATCAGCGAGAGAGAGATAGATAGATCAGCGAGAGAGAGATAGATCAGCGAGAGAGAGAGAGAGATAGATCAGCGAGAGAGAGAGATAGATCAGCGAGAGAGAGATAGATCAGCGAGAAAGAGATAGGTCAGTGAGAGAGAGATAGATCAGCGAGAGAGAGATAGATCAGCGAGAGAGAGATAGATCAGCGAGAGAGAGAAAGATAGATCAGCGAGAGAGAGAGAGAGATAGATCAGCGAGAGAGAGATAGATCAGCCAGAGAGAGATAGATCAGCGAGAGAGAGATAGATCAGCGAAAGAAAGATAGATCAGCGAGAGAGAGATAGATCAGCCAGAGAGAGAAAGATCAGCGAGAGAGAGAAAGATCAGAGAAAGAGAGAGATAGATCAGCGAGAGAGAGATAGATCAGCGAGAAAGAGATAGGTCAGCGAGAGAGAGATAGATCAGCGAGAGATAGATAGATCAGCGAGAGAGAGAGATAGATTAGAGAGAGAGATAGATCAGCTAGAGAGAGATAGATCAGCGAGAGAGAGATAGATCAGCGAGAGAGAGATAGATCAACGAGAGAGAGATAGATCAGCGAGAGACAGATAGATCAGCGACAGACAGATAGATCAGCGAGAGAGAGATAGATTAGCGAGAGAGAGATAGATAGATCAGCGAGAGGGAGATAGATCAGCGAGAAAGAGATAGATAGATCAGCGAGAGAGAGATAGATAGATCAGCGAGAGAGATAGATAGATCAGCAAGTGAGAGATAGATCAGCGAGAGAGATAGATCAGCGAGAGAGAGATAGATCAGCGAGAGAGAGATAGATAGATCAGCGATCGAGAGATAGATAGATCAGCGATCGAGAGATAGATCAGCGAGAGAGAGATAGATAGATCAGCGAGAGAGAGATAGATAGATCAGCGAGAGAGAGATAGATAGATCAGCGAGAGAGAAATTGATAGATCAGCGAGAGAGAGATAGATCAGCGAGAGAGAGATAGATAGATAGGCGAGAGAGAGATAGATCAGCGAGAGAGAGATAGATAGATCAGCGAAAGAGAGATAGATCAGCGAGAGAGAGATAGATAGATCAGCGAGAGAGAGAGAGATAGATCAGCGAGAGAGAGATAGATAGATTAGCGAGAGAGAGATAGATAGATCAGCGAGAAAGAGATAGATAGATCAGCGAAAGGGAGATAGATCAGCGAGAAAGAGATAGATCAGCCAGAGAGAGATAGATCAGCCAGAGAGAGAAAGATCAGCGAGAGAGAGATAGATAGATCAGCGAGAGAGAGAGATAGATAGATCAGCGAGAGAGAGACAGATCAACGAGAGAGAGAAAGATCAGCGAGAGAGAAATAGATCAGCGAGAGAGAGATAGATCAGCGAGAGAGAAAGATAGATAGATCAGCGAGAGAAAGATATATCAGCGAGAGAGAGATAGATCAGCGAGAGAGAGATAGATCAGCAAGAGAGAGATAGATCAGCGAGAGAGAGAGAGATAGATAAGCGAGAGAGAGATAGACCAGCGAGAGAGAGATAGATCAGCAAGAGAGAGGTAGATTAACGAGAGAGAGAGAGAGATAGATCAGCGAAAGAGAGAGATAGATCGGCGAGAGAGAGATAGATCAGCGAGAGAGAGATAGATCAGCGAGAGAGAGATAGATCAGCGAGACAGAGATAGATCAGCGAGGGAGAGATAGATCAGCGAGCGAGAGATAGATCAGCGAGAGAGAGAAAGATCAGCGAGAGAGATAGATCAGCGGGAGAGAAATAGATCAGCGAGAGAGAGATAGATCAGCGAGAGACAGAGATCAGCGAGAGAGAGATAGATCAGCGAGAGAGAGATAGATCAGCGAGAGAGATAGATCAGCGAGAGAGAGAGAGATAGATCAGCAAGAGAGAGAGATAGATCAGCAAGAGAGAGATAGATCACCCAGAGAGAGATAGATCAGCGAGAGAGAGAAAGATCAGAGAGAGAGATAGATCAGCGAGAGAGAGATAGATCAGCAAGAGAGAGATAGATCAGCCAGAGAGAGAAAGATCAGCGAGAGAGAGAAAGATCAGAGAGAGGGAGATAGATCAGCGAGAGAGAGATAGATCAGCGAGAGAGAGATAGGTCAGCGAGAGAGAGATAGATCAGCGAGAGATAGATAGATCAGCGAGAGAGAGAGAGATAGATCAGAGAGATAGATAGATCAGCGAGAGAGAGATAGATAGATCAGCGAAAGGGAGATAGATCAGCGAGAAAGAGATAGATCAGCCAGAGAGAGATAGATCAGCCAGAGAGAGAAAGATCAGCGAGAGAGAGATAGATAGATCAGCGAGAGAGAGATAGATAGATCAGCGAGAGAGAGACAGATCAACGAGAGAGAGAAAGATCAGCGAGAGAGAAATAGATCAGCGAGAGAGAGATAGATCAGCGAGAGAGAAAGATAGATAGATCAGCGAGAGAAAGATATATCTTTCTTTCTTTCTTTCTTGGAGATCCAAGAAACATTTATTATATATGGCCTTTGGCCCAAATAATATACAATGTAATACAATATTAAATAAATATCAGTTGAGTGCGTTTAAAAATTCTGTTCTACGTTTATATGAAAAAAATAAATATTTTCCAAGTTTAACAATAAGATCAGTATTTGTGGCAGACATAAGATAAATATATTTTAATTTAGTTGGGTTGTTTGTATAAAAGGAAAACATATATTTTGTTCTAATATCTGAATAAAATGGACAAACTAAAGTGAAATGATATTCATCTTCAATTGATTGTAAAGCACATAATTTGCATAATCTTTCATTTCTATTTATACAATTCCATCTTCCTTTTTCAATTTCTAATTCTAAAATTCCTAGTCGTATCTTAGTCATAATTTGTCTATGTTTGTAATTTGTTACTTTTGTTAGATATTCTTCAATCCCAAACTTATATTTAACGTGCTTGTAATATTGGAGCTTAGAGTGTAGCCTAGTATCTTCGTAGAATTTCTGTCGTTCAATGTCTGTAAGCCTTTGTTTAAAATTTGAAATAAAAGTATATATATTATTAACCTGTTGTGAGTACCATATGTTACCAAATCCATTTATGCATAGTATTTGTTTTACGTCATTGGCCCAACATTGCTCATTTCTTTGAGCTTTTCTATATTGAAAATCATAACATTGTTTAATAAATTTGTCATTATCCATTTGGATTACTCTAAGCCAATAACGAATTATATTAATGATAATTTGAATTTGGATAGTGAATCTTCCACATTCTCCTCTCACTGCAACACTTGGTGCAGAATTACCTATTCCTAGAATGTATTTACAGAATCTTAGATGAACTTTCTCTAATACTGATATATCATTTAAACCCCATATTTCGCTACCATAAAGTAAGATTGGCATAATCTTAGCATCAAATATATGGTTCCATATATTAACTTGGAGGTTACCAAAACGTCTATGGGTCAATCCTTTTAATGTGAACAAAGCCTTATTAGCTTGTTGACAATTGTATTCTTTGGCTTTATTCCAATTACCATTTGAGTTGAAAACAACTCCTAAATATTTAAAGGATTTGACAATGTCAACTGTATTTCCATTGTAATTCCATTTTTCAAATTTGTTAAGATTACCACCATTCTTAAACACCATAATATTACTCTTGTTAACATTGACAGTTACTTCCCATCTTGTACAATAGGTAGATAACTTGTTTAAATAATATTGTAGCCCATAAACGGTATCACCAAATAACATAAGGTCATCTGCATAGAGTAAATGATTAATTTTTAGATTTCCTATTTGGATTCTATGCTCGTCGCCTTCCTCATTTAATGTTTCACTCAAATCATTAATAAAAACATTAAATAAAAAAGACGAGAGTGGCGAACCCTGTTGTATACCTATTAGACATTTGAAAGAATTACTAATATTGCCGTCGACCTTAACATGTGCTGATAACTTATTGTACATTGAATTAATAACGTTTAACATTTTTCCTTTTACTCCTGAATTTTTTAGTTTTATGTGAAGATATTGATGTCCTACAGAGTCAAAGGCTCGTTTAAAATCAATGAAAGCAACATATACTTTCCCACGTTTTTTTCCTAGGTATTTATTAATGATTGTGTTAAGAATAAATACATTATCCGATGTTCTGAACCCCTTTCTAAAACCGGCTTGTTCCTGATGTAGAATGTTATTATCTTCTGCCCAAAATTGTAATCTTTTATTGATAATATGTAAGAAAATTTTAGCAAAAACAGGAATAAGTGATATTCCTCTATAATTCTCTGGTTGTTCTTTGTCACCTTTTTTAAATATTGGGACAATAAGGCTGGTTGCCCATTGCTGTGGAAACTGTCCTGTATTATAAATTATATTATATAATTTTGTTATTAGATTGATTACATTTTGAGATGAGTGTATAAAAAGTTCTGGTAATAATCCATCGATTCCAGGTGATTTACCTGTTTTTTGGGATTTAATGGCATGAATTACCTCATCTACTGTAATGTCATTATTTAGGTTAGGTTCGTTTTCATTTACAGCAGGTTCATCATTAATGATACTTTCTACATTTTGATTATCTCTATTTTCATCAATATGAAATAAGGATTCGAAATGAGTGCGCCATGTATTAATACATATGTTACTTGGAAAATTTGGTTTTGTTTGTTTTAGTTTAATCCAGAATGATTTGGAGTTTTTTTCTCCTAATGATCTAATCAATTCTGTACGTGATCTTTTAATATAGCTGTATTTCTTATTTTTTATTAATGTTTTATATTCTTTTTTTATTTCCAGGTATGCATTAAGCAATGTTTGTGTACGATTGTGTCGGAATCTATTTAAATTTCTTCGAACTTTGTTTATAAGTGCAAGACATTGATTGTCATACCATGTGTCTTTAGCTTTAGTTGTTTTATTGTTGGAATTCCTATGGATAATTCCTTTACATGCATATTCATACAATCTACCTACAGTTGAAACCGCTTCATCAATTAGGTTATCATTAATCAAGTTAGTTATTTCATTTTTAAGTTCATCGATTTTATTATGCTGTATAATATATAGATATAGATATATCAGCGAGAGAGAGATAGATCAGCGAGAGAGAGATAGATCAGCGAGAGAGAGATAGATCAGCGAGAGAGAGAGAGATAGATAAGCGAGAGAGAGATAGATCAGCGAACGAGAGAGATAGATAGATCAGCGAGAGAGAGATAGATAGATCAGCGAGAGAGAGATAGATAGATCAGCGAGAGAGAGATAGATAGATCAGCGAGAGAGAAATTGATAGATCAGCGAGAGAGATAGATCAGCGAGAGAGAGATAGATAGATCAGCGAGAGAGAGATAGATAGATCAGCGAGAGAGAGATAGATCAGCGAGAAAAAGATAGATAGATCAGCGAGAGAGAGATAGATAGATCAGCGAGAGAGAGATAGATAGATCAGCGAGAGAGAGATAGATCAGCGAGAGAGAGATAGATAGATCAGCGAGAGAGAGATAGATCAGCGAAAGAGAGATAGATCAGCGAGAGGGAGATAGATCAGCGAGAAAGAGATAGATCAGCCAGAGAGAGATAGATCAGCCAGAGAGAGAAAGATCAGCGAGAGAGATAGATAGATCAGCGAGAGAGAGATAGATAGATCAGCGAGAAAGAGACAGATCAACGAGAGGGAGATATATCAGCGAGAGAGAGATAGATCAGCGAGAGAGAGATAGATCAGCGAGAGAGAGATAGATCAGCGAGAGAGAGAGAGATAGATAAGCGAGAGAAAGATAGACCAGCGAGAGAGAGATAGATCAGCAAGAGAGAGGTAGATTAACGAGAGAGAGAGATAGATAGATCAGCGAAAGAGAGAGATAGATCGGCGAGAGAGAGATAGATCAGCGAGAGAGAGATAGATCAGCGAGAGAGAGATAGATCAGCGAGACAGAGATAGATCAGCGAGGGAGAGATAGATCAGCGAGCGAGAGATAGATCAGCGAGAGAGAGAAAGATCAGCGAGAGAGATAGATCAGCGGGAGAGAAATAGATCAGCGAGAGAGATATAGATCAGCGAGAGAGAGAGATCAGCGAGAGAGAGATAGATCAGCGAGAGAGAGATAGATCAGCGAGAGATATAGATCAGCGAGAGAGAGAGAGATAGATCAGCAAGAGAGAGAGATAGATCAGCAAGAGAGAGATAGATCACCCAGAGAGAGATAGATCAGCGAGAGAGAGAAAGATCAGAGAGAGAGATAGATCAGCGAGAGAGAGATAGATCAGCAAGAGAGAGATAGATCAGCCAGAGAGAGAAAGATCAGCGAGAGAGAGAAAGATCAGAGAGAGAGAGATAGATCAGCGAGAGAGAGATAGATCAGCGAGAGAGAGATAGGTCAGCGAGAGAGAGATAGATCAGCGAGAGATAGATAGATCAGCGAGAGAGAGAGAGATAGATCAGAGAGAGAGATAGATCAGCGAGAGAGATAGATCATCGAGAGAGAGATAGATCAGCGAGAGAGAGATATATCAGCGAGAGAGAGATAGATCAACGAGAGAGAGATAGATCAGCGAGAGACAGATAGATCAGCGACAGACAGATAGATCAGCGAGAGAAAGATAGATCAGCGAGAGACAGATAGATCAGCAAGAGACAGATAGATCAGCGAGAGAGAGATAGGTCAGCGAGAGAGAGATAGATAGATCAGCGAGAGAGAGATAGATCAGCGAGAGAGAGATAGATAGATCAGCGAGAGAGAGATAGATCAGCGAGAGAGAGATAGATAGATCAGCGAGAGGGAGATAGATCAGCGCGAAAAATATAGATAGATCAGCAAGAGAGAGATAGATAGATCAGCGAGAGAGATAGATAGATCAGCGAGAGAGAGATAGATCAGCGAGAGAGAGATAGACAGATCAGCGAGAGAGATAGATAAGCGAGAGAGATAGATAGATCAGCGAGAGAGAGATAGATCAGCGAGAGAGAGATAGATCAGCGAGAGGGAGATAGATAGATCAGCGAGAGATAGATAGATAGATCAGCGAGAGAGAGATAGATAGATCAGCGAACGAGAGATAGATCAGCGAGAGAGATATAGATAGATCAGCGAGAGAGAGAGATAGATAGATCAGTGAGAGAGAGATAGATAGATCAGCGAGAGAGAGATAGATAGATCAGCGAGAGAGAAATTGATAGATCAGCGAGAGAGAGATAGATCAGCGAGAGAGAGATAGATAGATCAGCGAGAGAGAGATAGATCAGCGAGAGAGAGATAGATCAGCGAGAGTGAGATAGATCAGCGAGAGAGAGATAGATCAGCGAGAGAGAGATAGATAGATCAGCGAGAGAGAGATAGATCAGCGAGAGAGAGATAGATAGATCAGCGAGAGGGAGATAGATCAGCGCGAAAAATATAGATAGATCAGCAAGAGAGAGATAGATAGATCAGCGAGAGAGATAGATAGATCAGCGAGAGAGAGATAGATCAGCGAGAGAGAGATAGACAGATCAGCGAGAGAGATAGATAAGCGAGAGAGATAGATAGATCAGCGAGAGAGAGATAGATCAGCGAGAGAGAGATAGATCAGCGAGAGGGAGATAGATAGATCAGCGAGAGATAGATAGATAGATCAGCGAGAGAGAGATAGATAGATCAGCGAACGAGAGATAGATCAGCGAGAGAGATATAGATAGATCAGCGAGAGAGAGAGATAGATAGATCAGTGAGAGAGAGATAGATAGATCAGCGAGAGAGAGATAGATAGATCAGCGAGAGAGAAATTGATAGATCAGCGAGAGAGAGATAGATCAGCGAGAGAGAGATAGATAGATCAGCGAGAGAGAGATAGATAGATCAGCGAGAGAGAGATAGATAGATCAGCGAGAGAGAGATAGATCAGCGAAAGAGAGAGAGATAGATCAGAGAGATAGAGAGATAGATCAGCGAGAGAGAGAGATAGATCAGCCAGAGAGAGATAGATCAGCGAGAGAGAGAAAGATCAGAGAGAGAGAGAGAGAGAGATAGATCAGCGAGAGATAGATAAGCGAGAGAGAAATAGATCAGCGAGAGAGAGATAGATCAGCCAGAGAGAGATAGATCACCGAGAGAGCGAAAGATCAGCGAGAGTGAGATAGATCAGCGAGAGAGAGATAGATCAGCGAGAGCGAGAGAGATAAATCAGGGAGAGAGAGATAGATCAGCGAGAGAGAGATGGATAGATCAGCGAGAGAGAGATAGATCAGCGAGAGAGAGATAGATCAGCGAGAGTGAGATAGATCAGCGAGAGAGAGATAGATCAGCGAGAGCGAGAGAGATAAATCAGGGAGAGAGAGATAGATCAGCGAGAGAGAGATGGATAGATCAGCGAGAGAGAGATAGATAGATCAGCGAGAGAGAGAGATAGATCAGCGAGAGAGAGATATATAAATCAGCGACAGAGAGATAGATCAGCGAGAAAGAGATAGATAGATCAGCGAGAGAGAGATAGATAGATCAGCGAGAGAGAGATAGATAGATCAGCGAGAGAGAGATAGATCAGCGAGAGAGAGAGATAGATCAGCGAGAGAGAGATAGATCAGCGAGAGAGAGATAGATCAGCGAGAGTGATATAGATCAGCGAGAGAGAGATAGATCAGCGAGAGCGAGAGAGATAAATCAGGGAGAGAGAGATAGATCAGCGAGAGAGAGATGGATAGATCAGCAAGAGAGAGATAGATAGATCAGCGAGAGAGAGATAGATCAGCGAGAGAGAGATAGATAAATCAGCGAGAGAGAGATAGATTAGCGAGAAAAAGATAGATAGATCAGCGAGAGAGAGATAGATAGATCAGCGAGAGAGAGATAGATCAGCGAGAAAGAGATAGATACATCAGCGAGAGAGAGATAGATACATCAGCGAGAGAGAGATAGATACATCAGCGAGAGAGAGATAGATACATCAGCGAGAGAGAGATAGATCAGCGAGAGAGAGATAGATAGATCAGAGAGAGAGAGAGATAGATAGATCAGCGAGAGAGAGATAGATAGATCAGCGAGAGAGAGATAGATCAGCAAGAGAGAGATAGATAGATCAGCGAGAGGGAGAGATAGATCAGCGAGAGAGAGATAGATCAGCGAGAGAGAGATAGATCAGCGAGAGAGAGATAGATCAGAGAGAGAGAGAGATAGATCAGCGAGAGAGAGAGATAGACCAGTGAGAGAGAGATAGATCAGCGAGAGAGAGGTAGATTAGCGAGAGAGAGACAGATCAGCGAGAGAGAGAGATAGATCGAGGAGAGAGAGAGATGGATAGATCAGCGAGAGAGAGATAGATAGATCAGCGAGAGAGAGATAGATAGATCAGAGAGAGAGAGATAGATAGATCAGCGAGAGAGAAATTGATAGATCAGCGAGAGAGAGGTAGATCAGCGAAAGAGAGATAGATAGATCAGCGAGAGAGAGATAGATAGATCAGCGAGAGAGAGATAGATCAGCGAGAGAGAGAGAGAGAGAGAGATAGATCAGCGAGAGAGAGAGATAGATCAGAGAGAGAGAGAGATAGACCAGCCAGAAAGAGATAGATCAGCGAGAGAGAGAAAGATCAGAGAGAGAGATAGATCAGCGAGAGAGAAATAGATCAGCGAGAGAGAGATAGATCAGCCAGAGAGAGATAGATCACCGAGAGAGCGAAAGATCAGCGAGAGAGAGATAGATAGATCAGCGAGAGAGAGATAGATAGATCAGCGAGAGAGAGATAGATCAGTGAGAGAGAGAGATAGATCAGCGAGAGAGAGATAGATCAGCGAGAGAGAGATAGATCAGCGAGAGAGAGATAGATCAGCGAGAGCGAGAGAGATAGATCAGCGAGAGAGAGATAGATCAGCGAGAGAGAGAGATAGATCAGCAAGAGAGAGATAGATCAGCGAGAGAGAGATAGATCAGCGAGAGAGAGAGAGATAGATCAGCGAGAGAGAGATAGATCAGCGAGAGAGAGATAGATCAGCGAGAGTGAGATAGATCAGCGAGAGAGATAGATCAGCGAGAGCGAGAGAGATAAATCAGCGAGAGAGAGATAGATCAGCGAGAGAGAGATAGATCAGCGAGAGAGAGATAGATAGATCAGCGAGAGAGAGATAGATCAGCGAGGGAGAGATAGATAGATCAGCGAGAGAGAGATAGATCAGCGAGAAAGAGATAGATAGATCAGCGAGAGAGATATATCAGCGAGAGTGAGATAGATAGATCAGCGAGAGAAAGATAGATAGATCAGCGAGAGAGAGAGAAAGATAGATAAGCGAGAGAGAGATAGATCAGTGAGAGAGAGATAGATAAATTAGCGAGAGAGAGATAGATAGATCAGCGAGAGAGAGATAGATAGATCAGCGAGAGGGAGATAGATCAGCGAGAAAGAGATAGATCAGCCAGAGAGAGATAGATCAGCCAGAGAGAGAAAGATCAGCGAGAGAGAGATAGATAGATCAGCGAGAGAGAGATAGATAGATCAGCGAGAGAGAGACAGATCAACGAGAGAGAGAAAGATCAGCGAGAGAGAGATAGATCAGCGAGAGAGAGATAGATCAACGAGAGAGAGAGATAGATAGATCAGCGAGAGAGAGATATATCAGCGAGAGAGAGATAGATCAGTGAGAGAGAGATAGATCAGCGAGAGAGAGATAGATCAGCGAGAGAGAGAGAGAGATAGATAAGCGAGAGAGAGATAGACCAGCAAGAGAGAGATAGATCAGCGAGAGAGAGGTAGATTAGCGAGAGAGAGAGATAGATCAGCGAGAGAGAGAGATAGATCGGCGAGAGAGAGATAGATCAGCGAGAGAGAGATAGATCAGCGAGAGAGAGATAGATCAGCAAGACAGAGATAGATCAGCGAGGGAGAGATAGATCAGCGAGCGAGAGATAGATCAGCGAGAAAGAGATAGATCAGCGAGACAGATAGATCGGCGAGAGAGAAATAGATCAGCGAGAGAGAGATAGATCAGCGAGAGAGAGAGATCAGCTAGAGAGAGATAGATCAGCGAGAGAGAGATAGATCAGCGAGAGAGAGATAGATCAGCGAGAGAGAGAGAGAGAGATAGATCAGCGAGAGAGAGAGATAGATCAGCAAGAGAGAGATAGATCACCCAGAGAGAGATAGATCAGCGAGAGAGAGTAAGATCAGAGAGAGAGATAGATCAGCGAGAGAGAGATAGATCAGCAAGAGAGAGATAGATCAGCCAGAGAGAGAAAGATCAGCGAGAGAGAGAAAGATCAGAGAGAGAGAGATAGATCAGCGAGAGAGAGATAGATCGGCGAGAGAGAGATAGGTCAGCGAGAGAGAGATAGATCAGCGAGAGATAGATAGATCAGCGAGAGAGAGAGAGAGATAGATCAGAGAGAGAGATAGATCAGCGAGAGAGAGATAGATCATCGAGAGAGAGATAGATCAGCGAGAGAGAGATAGATCAACGAGAGAGAGATAGATCAGCGAGAGACAGATAGATCAGCGAGAGAGAGAGAGAGAGATAGATAAGCGAGAGAGAGATATACCAGCGAGAGAGAGATAGATCAGCGAGAGAGAGGTAGATTAGCGAGAGAGAGAGATAGATCAGCGAGAGAGAGAGATAGATCGGCGAGAGAGAGATAGATCAGCGAGAGAGAGATAGATCAGCGAGAGAGATAGATCAGCGAGACAGAGATAGATCAGCGAGGGAGAGATAGATCAGCGAGCGAGAGATAGATCAGCGAGAAAGAGATAGATCAGCGAGACAGATAGATCGGCGAGAGAGAAATAGATCAGCGAGAGAGAGATAGATCAGCGAGAGTGAGATAGATCAGCGAGAGAGAGATAGATCAGCGAGAGAGAGATAGATAGATCAGCGAGAGAGAGATAGATCAGCGAGAGAGAGATAGATAGATCAGCGAGAGGGAGATAGATCAGCGCGAAAAATATAGATAGATCAGCAAGAGAGAGATAGATAGATCAGCGAGAGAGATAGATAGATCAGCGAGAGAGAGATAGATCAGCGAGAGAGAGATAGACAGATCAGCGAGAGAGATAGATAAGCGAGAGAGATAGATAGATCAGCGAGAGAGAGATAGATCAGCGAGAGAGAGATAGATCAGCGAGAGGGAGATAGATAGATCAGCGAGAGATAGATAGATAGATCAGCGAGAGAGAGATAGATAGATCAGCGAACGAGAGATAGATCAGCGAGAGAGATATAGATAGATCAGCGAGAGAGAGAGATAGATAGATCAGTGAGAGAGAGATAGATAGATCAGCGAGAGAGAGATAGATAGATCAGCGAGAGAGAAATTGATAGATCAGCGAGAGAGAGATAGATCAGCGAGAGAGAGATAGATAGATCAGCGAGAGAGAGATAGATAGATCAGCGAGAGAGAGATAGATAGATCAGCGAGAGAGAGATAGATCAGCGAAAGAGAGAGAGATAGATCAGAGAGATAGAGAGATAGATCAGCGAGAGAGAGAGATAGATCAGCCAGAGAGAGATAGATCAGCGAGAGAGAGAAAGATCAGAGAGAGAGAGAGAGAGAGATAGATCAGCGAGAGATAGATAAGCGAGAGAGAAATAGATCAGCGAGAGAGAGATAGATCAGCCAGAGAGAGATAGATCACCGAGAGAGCGAAAGATCAGCGAGAGTGAGATAGATCAGCGAGAGAGAGATAGATCAGCGAGAGCGAGAGAGATAAATCAGGGAGAGAGAGATAGATCAGCGAGAGAGAGATGGATAGATCAGCGAGAGAGAGATAGATCAGCGAGAGAGAGATAGATCAGCGAGAGTGAGATAGATCAGCGAGAGAGAGATAGATCAGCGAGAGCGAGAGAGATAAATCAGGGAGAGAGAGATAGATCAGCGAGAGAGAGATGGATAGATCAGCGAGAGAGAGATAGATAGATCAGCGAGAGAGAGAGATAGATCAGCGAGAGAGAGATATATAAATCAGCGACAGAGAGATAGATCAGCGAGAAAGAGATAGATAGATCAGCGAGAGAGAGATAGATAGATCAGCGAGAGAGAGATAGATAGATCAGCGAGAGAGAGATAGATCAGCGAGAGAGAGAGATAGATCAGCGAGAGAGAGATAGATCAGCGAGAGAGAGATAGATCAGCGAGAGTGATATAGATCAGCGAGAGAGAGATAGATCAGCGAGAGCGAGAGAGATAAATCAGGGAGAGAGAGATAGATCAGCGAGAGAGAGATGGATAGATCAGCAAGAGAGAGATAGATAGATCAGCGAGAGAGAGATAGATCAGCGAGAGAGAGATAGATAAATCAGCGAGAGAGAGATAGATTAGCGAGAAAAAGATAGATAGATCAGCGAGAGAGAGATAGATAGATCAGCGAGAGAGAGATAGATCAGCGAGAAAGAGATAGATACATCAGCGAGAGAGAGATAGATACATCAGCGAGAGAGAGATAGATACATCAGCGAGAGAGAGATAGATACATCAGCGAGAGAGAGATAGATCAGCGAGAGAGAGATAGATAGATCAGAGAGAGAGAGAGATAGATAGATCAGCGAGAGAGAGATAGATAGATCAGCGAGAGAGAGATAGATCAGCAAGAGAGAGATAGATAGATCAGCGAGAGGGAGAGATAGATCAGCGAGAGAGAGATAGATCAGCGAGAGAGAGATAGATCAGCGAGAGAGAGATAGATCAGAGAGAGAGAGAGATAGATCAGCGAGAGAGAGAGATAGACCAGTGAGAGAGAGATAGATCAGCGAGAGAGAGGTAGATTAGCGAGAGAGAGACAGATCAGCGAGAGAGAGAGATAGATCGAGGAGAGAGAGAGATGGATAGATCAGCGAGAGAGAGATAGATAGATCAGCGAGAGAGAGATAGATAGATCAGAGAGAGAGAGATAGATAGATCAGCGAGAGAGAAATTGATAGATCAGCGAGAGAGAGGTAGATCAGCGAAAGAGAGATAGATAGATCAGCGAGAGAGAGATAGATAGATCAGCGAGAGAGAGATAGATCAGCGAGAGAGAGAGAGAGAGAGAGATAGATCAGCGAGAGAGAGATAGATCAGAGAGAGAGAGAGATAGACCAGCCAGAAAGAGATAGATCAGCGAGAGAGAGAAAGATCAGAGAGAGAGATAGATCAGCGAGAGAGAAATAGATCAGCGAGAGAGAGATAGATCAGCCAGAGAGAGATAGATCACCGAGAGAGCGAAAGATCAGCGAGAGAGAGATAGATAGATCAGCGAGAGAGAGATAGATAGATCAGCGAGAGAGAGATAGATCAGTGAGAGAGAGAGATAGATCAGCGAGAGAGAGATAGATCAGCGAGAGAGAGATAGATCAGCGAGAGAGAGATAGATCAGCGAGAGCGAGAGAGATAGATCAGCGAGAGAGAGATAGATCAGCGAGAGAGAGAGATAGATCAGCAAGAGAGAGATAGATCAGCGAGAGAGAGATAGATCAGCGAGAGAGAGAGAGATAGATCAGCGAGAGAGAGATAGATCAGCGAGAGAGAGATAGATCAGCGAGAGTGAGATAGATCAGCGAGAGAGATAGATCAGCGAGAGCGAGAGAGATAAATCAGCGAGAGAGAGATAGATCAGCGAGAGAGAGATGGATAGATCAGCGAGAGAGAGATAGATAGATCAGCGAGAGAGAGATAGATCAGCGAGGGAGAGATAGATAGATCAGCGAGAGAGAGATAGATCAGCGAGAAAGAGATAGATAGATCAGCGAGAGAGATATATCAGCGAGAGTGAGATAGATAGATCAGCGAGAGAAAGATAGATAGATCAGCGAGAGAGAGAGAAAGATAGATAAGCGAGAGAGAGATAGATCAGCGAGAGAGAGATAGATAGATTAGCGAGAGAGAGATAGATAGATCAGCGAGAGAGAGATAGATAGATCAGCGAGAGGGAGATAGATCAGCGAGAAAGAGATAGATCAGCCAGAGAGAGATAGATCAGCCAGAGAGAGAAAGATCAGCGAGAGAGAGATAGATCAGAGAGAGAGAGAGATAGACCAGCCAGAAAGAGATAGATCAGCGAGAGAGAGAAAGATCAGAGAGAGAGATAGATCAGCGAGAGAGAAATAGATCAGCGAGAGAGAGATAGATCAGCCAGAGAGAGATAGATCACCGAGAGAGCGAAAGATCAGCGAGAGAGAGATAGATAGATCAGCGAGAGAGAGATAGATAGATCAGCGAGAGAGAGATAGATCAGTGAGAGAGAGAGATAGATCAGCGAGAGAGAGATAGATCAGCGAGAGAGAGATAGATCAGCGAGAGAGAGATAGATCAGCGAGAGCGAGAGAGATAGATCAGCGAGAGAGAGATAGATCAGCGAGAGAGAGAGATAGATCAGCAAGAGAGAGATAGATCAGCGAGAGAGAGATAGATCAGCGAGAGAGAGAGAGATAGATCAGCGAGAGAGAGATAGATCAGCGAGAGAGAGATAGATCAGCGAGAGTGAGATAGATCAGCGAGAGAGATAGATCAGCGAGAGCGAGAGAGATAAATCAGCGAGAGAGAGATAGATCAGCGAGAGAGAGATGGATAGATCAGCGAGAGAGAGATAGATAGATCAGCGAGAGAGAGATAGATCAGCGAGGGAGAGATAGATAGATCAGCGAGAGAGAGATAGATCAGCGAGAAAGAGATAGATAGATCAGCGAGAGAGATATATCAGCGAGAGTGAGATAGATAGATCAGCGAGAGAAAGATAGATAGATCAGCGAGAGAGAGAGAAAGATAGATAAGCGAGAGAGAGATAGATCAGCGAGAGAGAGATAGATAGATTAGCGAGAGAGAGATAGATAGATCAGCGAGAGAGAGATAGATAGATCAGCGAGAGGGAGATAGATCAGCGAGAAAGAGATAGATCAGCCAGAGAGAGATAGATCAGCCAGAGAGAGAAAGATCAGCGAGAGAGAGATAGATAGATCAGCGAGAGAGAGATAGATAGATCAGCGAGAGAGAGACAGATCAACGAGAGAGAGAAAGATCAGCGAGAGAGAGATAGATCAGCGAGAGAGAGATAGATCAACGAGAGAGAGAGATAGATAGATCAGCGAGAGAGAGATATATCAGCGAGAGAGAGATAGATCAGTGAGAGAGAGATAGATCAGCGAGAGAGAGATAGATCAGCGAGAGAGAGAGAGAGATAGATAAGCGAGAGAGAGATAGACCAGCGAGAGAGAGATAGATCAGCGAGAGAGAGGTAGATTAGCGAGAGAGAGAGATAGATCAGCGAGAGAGAGAGATAGATCGGCGAGAGAGAGATAGATCAGCGAGAGAGAGATAGATCAGCGAGAGAGAGATAGATCAGCGAGACAGAGATAGATCAGCGAGGGAGAGATAGATCAGCGAGCGAGAGATAGATCAGCGAGAAAGAGATAGATCAGCGAGACAGATAGATCGGCGAGAGAGAAATAGATCAGCGAGAGAGAGATAGATCAGCGAGAGAGAGAGATCAGCTAGAGAGAGATAGATCAGCGAGAGAGAGATAGATCAGCGAGAGAGAGATAGATCAGCGAGAGAGAGAGAGAGAGATAGATCAGCGAGAGAGAGAGATAGATCAGCAAGAGAGAGATAGATCACCCAGAGAGAGATAGATCAGCGAGAGAGAGAGAAAGATCAGAGAGAGAGATAGATCAGCGAGAGAGAGATAGATCAGCAAGAGAGAGATAGATCAGCCAGAGAGAGAAAGATCAGCGAGAGAGAGAAAGATCAGAGAGAGAGAGATAGATCAGCGAGAGAGAGATAGATCGGCGAGAGAGAGATAGGTCAGCGAGAGAGAGATAGATCAGCGAGAGATAGATAGATCAGCGAGAGAGAGAGAGAGATAGATCAGAGAGAGAGATAGATCAGCGAGAGAGAGATAGATCATCGAGAGAGAGATAGATCAGCGAGAGAGAGATAGATCAACGAGAGAGAGATAGATCAGCGAGAGACAGATAGATCAGCGAGAGAGAGAGAGAGATAGATAAGCGAGAGAGAGATAGACCAGCGAGAGAGAGATAGATCAGCGAGAGAGAGGTAGATTAGCGAGAGAGAGAGATAGATCAGCGAGAGAGAGAGATAGATCGGCGAGAGAGAGATAGATCAGCGAGAGAGAGATAGATCAGCGAGAGAGATAGATCAGCGAGACAGAGATAGATCAGCGAGGGAGAGATAGATCAGCGAGCGAGAGATAGATCAGCGAGAAAGAGATAGATCAGCGAGACAGATAGATCGGCGAGAGAGAAATAGATCAGCGAGAGAGAGATAGATCAGCGAGAGAGAGAGATCAGCGAGAGAGAGATAGATCAGCGAGAGAGAGATAGATCAGCGAGAGAGAGAGAGAGATAGATCAGCGAGAGAGAGAGATAGATCAGCAAGAGAGAGATAGATCACCCAGAGAGAGATAGATCAGCGAGAGATAAATAGATCAGCGAGAGAGAGAGAGAGATAGATCAGAGAGAGAGATAGATCAGCGAGAGAGAGATAGATCATCGAGAGAGAGATAGATCAGCGAGAGAGAGATAGATCAACGAGAGAGAGATAGATCAGCGAAAGACAGATAGATCAGCGAGAGAGAGAGAGAGATAGATAAGCGAGAGAGAGATAGACCAGCGAGAGAGAGATAGATCAGCGAGAGAGAGGTAGATTAGCGAGAGAGAGAGATAGATCAGCGAGAGAGAGAGATAGATCGGCGAGAGAGAGATAGATCAGCGAGAGAGAGATAGATCAGCGAGAGAGAGATAGATCAGCGAGACAGAGATAGATCAGCGAGGGAGAGATAGATCAGCGAGCGAGAGATAGATCAGCGAGAAAGAGATAGATCAGCGAGACAGATAGATCGGCGAGAGAGAAATAGATCAGCGAGAGAGAGATAGATCAGCGAGAGAGAGAGATCAGCGAGAGAGAGATAGATCAGCGAGAGAGAGATAGATCAGCGAGAGAGAGAGAGAGATAGATCAGCGAGAGAGAGAGATAGATCAGCAAGAGAGAGATAGATCACCCAGAGAGAGATAGATCAGCGAGAGAGAGAAAGATCAGAGAGAGAGATAGATCAGCGAGAGAGAGATAGATCAGCAAGAGAGAGATAGATCAGCCAGAGAGAGAAAGATCAGCGAGAGAGAGAAAGATCAGAGAGAGAGAGATAGATCAGCGAGAGATAGATAGATCAGCGAGAGAGAGAGAGAGATAGATCAGAGAGAGAGATAGATCAGCGAGAGAGAGATAGATCATCGAGAGAGAGATAGATCAGCGAGAGAGAGATAGATCAACGAGAGAGAGATAGATCAGCGAGAGACAGATAGATCAGCGACAGACAGATAGATCAGCGAGAGAAAGATAGATCAGCGAGAGACAGATAGATCAGCAAGAGACAGATAGATCAGCGAGAGAGAGATAGGTCAGCGAGAGAGAGATAGATAGATCAGCGAGAGAGAGATAGATCAGCGAGAGAGAGATAGGTCAGCGAGAGAGAGATAGATCAGCGAGAGATAGATAGATCAGCGAGAGAGAGAGAGAGATAGATCAGAGAGAGAGAAAGATCAGCGAGAGAGAGATAGATCATCGAGAGAGAGATAGATCAGCGAGAGAGAGATAGATCAACGAGAGAGAGATAGATCAGCGAGAGACAGATAGATCAGCGACAGACAGATAGATCAGCGTGAGAAAGATAGATCAGCGAGAGACAGATAGATCAGCAAGAGACAGATAGATCAGCGAGAGAGAGATAGGTCAGCGAGAGAGAGATAGATAAATCAGCGAGAGAGAGATAGATCAGCGAGAGAGAGATAGATAGATCAGCGAGAGAGAGATAGATCAGCGAGAGAGAGATAGATAGATCAGCGAGAGGGAGATAGATCAGCGAGAAAGAGATAGATAGATCAGCGAGAGAGAGATAGATAGATCAGCGAGAGAGATAGATAGATCAGCGAGGGAGAGATAGATCAGCGAGAGAGAGATAGACAGATCAGCCAGAGAGAGATAGATATGCGAGAGAGAGATAGATAGATCAGCGAGAGAGAGATAGATCAGCGAGAGAGAGATAGATCAGCGAGAGTGAGATAGATAGATCAGCGAGAGATAGATAGATAGATCAGCGAGAGAGATATAGATAGATCAGCGAGAGAGAGATAGATATATCAGCGAGAGAGAGATAGATAGATCAGCGAGAAAGAGATAGATAGATCAGCGAGAGAGAAATTGATAGATCAGCGAGAGAGAGATAGATTAGCGAGAGAGAGATAGATAGATCAGCGAGAGAGAGATAGATAGATCAGCGAGAGAGAGATAGATAGATCAGCGAGAGAGAGATAGATCAGCGAGAGAGAGAGAGATAGATCAGAGAGATAGAGAGATAGATCAACGAGAGAGAGAGATAGATCAGCCAGAGAAAGATAGATCAGCGAGAGAGAGAAAGATCAGAGAGAGAGAGAGAGAGAGAGAGAGATAGATCAGCGAGAGATAGATCAGCGAGAGAGAAATAGTTCAGCGAGAGAGAGATAGATCAGCCAGAGAGAGATAGATCACCGAGAGAGCGAAAGATCAGCGAGAGAGAGATAGATAGATCAGCGAGAGAGAGATAGATAGATCAGCGAGAGAGAGATAGATCAGCGAGAGAGAGAGATAGATCAGCGAGAGAGAGATAGATCAGCGAGAGATGGATAGATCAGCGAGAGAGAGATAGATAGATCAGCGAGAGAGAGAGATAGATCAGCGAGAGAGAGATAGATAAATCAGCGAGAGAGAGATAGATCAGCAAGAAAGAGATAGATAGATCAGCGAGAGAGAGATAGATAGATCAGCGAGAGAGAGATAGATAGATCAGCGAGAGAGAGATAGATCAGCGAGAGAGAGAGATAGATCAGCGAGAGAGAGATAGATCAGTGAGAGAGAGATAGATCAGCGAGAGTGAGATAGATCAGCGAGAGAGAGATAGATCAGCGAGAGCGAGAGAGATAAATCAGGGAGAGAGAGATAGATCAGCGAGAGAGAGATGGATAGATCAGCGAGAGAGAGATAGATAGATCAGCGAGAGAGAGAGATAGATCAGCGAGAGAGAGATAGATAAATCAGCGAGAGAGAGATAGATCAGCGAGAAAAAGATAGATAGATCAGCGAGAGAGAGATAGATAGATCAGCGAGAGAGAGATAGATCAGCGAGAAAGAGATAGATAGATCAGCGAGAGAGAGATAGATACATCAGCAAGAGAGAGATAGATCAGCGAGAGAGAGATAGATAGATCAGCGAGAGAGAGATAGATCAGCGAGAGAGAGATAGATAGATCAGAGAGAGAGAGATAGATAGATCAGCGAGAGACAGATAGATAGATCAGCGAGAGGGAGATAGATCAGCGAGAAAGAGATAGATCAGCCACAGAGAGATAGATCAGCCAGAGAGAGAAAGATCAGCGAGAGAGAGATAGATAGATCATCGAGAGAGAGATAGATAGATCAGCGAGAGAGAGATAGATCAGCGAGAGAGAGAGAGAGATAGATAAGCGAGAGAGAGATAGACCAGCGAGAGAGAGATAGATCAGCGAGAGAGAGGTAGATTAGCGAGAGAGAGAGATAGATCAGCGAGAGAGAGAGATAGATCGGCGAGAGAGAGATAGATCAGCGAGAGAGAGATAGATCAGCGAGAGAGAGATAGATCAGCGAGACAGAGATAGATCAGCGAGGGAGAGATAGATCAGCGAGCGAGAGATAGATCAGCGAGAAAGAGATAGATCAGCGAGACAGATAGATCGGCGAGAGAGAAATAGATCAGCGAGAGAGAGATAGATCAGCGAGAGAGAGAGATCAGCTAGAGAGAGATAGATCAGCGAGAGAGAGATAGATCAGCGAGAGAGAGATAGATCAGCGAGAGAGAGAGAGATAGATCAGCGAGAGAGAGAGATAGATCAGCAAGAGAGAGATAGATCACCCAGAGAGAGATAGATCAGCGAGAGAGAGAAAGATCAGAGAGAGAGATAGATCAGCGAGAGAGAGATAGATCAGCAAGAGAGAGATAGATCAGCCAGAGAGAGAAAGATCAGCGAGAGAGAGAAAGATCAGAGAGAGAGAGAGATAGATCAGCGAGAGAGAGAGATAGATCGGCGAGAGAGAGATAGGTCAGCGAGAGAGAGATAGATCAGCGAGAGATAGATAGATCAGCGAGAGAGAGATAGATCAGAGAGAGAGATAGATCAGCGAGAGAGAGATAGATCATCGAGAGAGAGATAGATCAGCGAGAGAGAGATAGATCAACGAGAGAGAGATAGATCAGCGAGAGACAGATAGATCAGCGAGAGAGAGAGAGAGAGATAGATAAGCGAGAGAGAGATAGACCAGCGAGAGAGAGATAGATCAGCGAGAGAGAGGTAGATTAGCGAGAGAGAGAGATAGATCAGCGAGAGAGAGAGATAGATCGGCGAGAGAGAGATAGATCAGCGAGAGAGAGATAGATCAGCGAGAGAGAGATAGATCAGCGAGACAGAGATAGATCAGCGAGGGAGAGATAGATCAGCGAGCGAGAGATAGATCAGCGTGAAAGAGATAGATCAGCGAGACAGATAGATCGGCGAGAGAGAAATAGATCAGCGAGAGAGAGATAGATCAGCGAGAGAGAGAGATCAGCGAGAGAGAGATAGATCAGCGAGAGAGAGATAGATCAGCGAGAGAGAGATAGATCAGCGAGAGAGAGAGAGAGATAGATCAGCGAGAGAGAGAGATAGATCAGCAAGAGAGAGATAGATCACCCAGAGAGAGATAGATCAGCGAGTAAGAGAAAGATCAGAGAGAGAGATAGATCAGCGAGAGAGAGATAGATCAGCAAGAGAGAGATAGATCAGCCAGAGAGAGAAAGATCAGCGAGAGAGAGAAAGATCAGAGAGAGAGAGATAGATCAGCGAGAGAGAGATAGATCAGCGAGAGAGAGATAGGTCAGCGAGAGAGAGATAGATCAGTGAGAGATAGATAGATCAGCGAGAGAGAGAGAGAGAGAGATAGATCAGAGAGAGAGATAGATCAGCGAGAGAGAGATAGATCATCGAGAGAGAGATAGATCAGCGAGAGAGAGATAGATCAACGAGAGAGAGATAGATCAGCGAGAGACAGATAGATCAGCGACAGACAGATAGATCAGCGAGAGAAAGATAGATCAGCGAGAGACAGATAGATCAGCAAGAGACAGATAGATCAGCGAGAGAGAGATAGGTCAGCGAGAGAGAGATAGATAGATCAGCGAGAGAGAGATAGATCAGCGAGAGAGAGATAGGTCAGCGAGAGAGAGATAGATCAGCGAGAGATAGATAGATCAGCGAGAGAGAGAGAGAGATAGATCAGAGAGAGAGATAGATCAGCGAGAGAGAGATAGATCATCGAGAGAGAGATAGATCAGCGAGAGAGAGATAGATCAACGAGAGAGAGATAGATCAGCGAGAGACAGATAGATCAGCGACAGACAGATAGATCAGCGTGAGAAAGATAGATCAGCGAGAGACAGATAGATCAGCAAGAGACAGATAGATCAGCGAGAGAGAGATAGGTCAGCGAGAGAGAGATAGATAGATCAGCGAGAGAGAGATAGATCAGCGAGAGAGAGATAGATAGATCAGCGAGAGAGAGATAGATCAGCGAGAGAGAGATAGATAGATCAGCGAGAGGGAGATAGATCAGCGAGAAAGAGATAGATAGATCAGCGAGAGAGAGATAGATAGATCAGCGAGAGAGATAGATAGATCAGCGAGGGAGAGATAGATCAGCGAGAGAGAGATAGACAGATCAGCCAGAGAGAGATAGATATGCGAGAGAGAGATAGATAGATCAGCGAGAGAGAGATAGATCAGCGAGAGAGAGATAGATCAGCGAGAGGGAGATAGATAGATCAGCGAGAGATAGATAGATAGATCAGCGAGAGAGAGATAGATAGATCAGCGAACGAGAGATAGATCAGCGAGAGAGATATAGATAGATCAGCGAGAGAGAGATAGATATATCAGCGAGAGAGAGATAGATAGATCAGCGAGAAAGAGATAGATAGATCAGCGAGAGAGAAATTGATAGATCAGCGAGAGAGAGATAGATCAGCGAGAGAGAGATAGATAGATCAGCGAGAGAGAGATAGATAGATCAGCGAGAGAGATATAGATAGATCAGCGAGAGAGAGATAGATCAGCGAGAGAGAGAGAGATAGATCAGAGAGATAGAGAGATAGATCAACGAGAGAGAGAGATAGATCAGCCAGAGAAAGATAGATCAGCGAGAGAGAGAAAGATCAGAGAGAGAGAGAGAGAGAGAGATAGATCAGCGAGAGATAGATCAGCGAGAGAGAAATAGTTCAGCGAGAGAGAGATAGATCAGCCAGAGAGAGATAGATCACCGAGAGAGCGAAAGATCAGCGAGAGAGAGATAGATAGATCAGCGAGAGAGAGATAGATAGATCAGCGAGAGAGAGATAGATCAGCGAGAGAGAGAGATAGATCAGCAAGAGAGAGATAGATCAGCGAGAGAGAGATAGATCAGCGAGAGTGAGATAGATCAGCGAGAGAGAGAGATAGATCAGCGAGAGCGAGAGAGATAAATCAGGGAGAGAGAGATAGATCAGCGAAAGAGAGATGGATAGATCAGCGAGAGAGAGATAGATAGATCAGCGAGAGAGAGAGATAGATCAGCGAGAGAGAGATAGATAAATCAGCGAGAGAGAGATAGATCAGCAAGAAAGAGATAGATAGATCAGCGAGAGAGAGATAGATAGATCAGCGAGAGAGAGATAGATAGATCAGCGAGAGAGAGATAGATCAGCGAGAGAGAGAGATAGATCAGCGAGAGAGAGATAGATCAGCGAGAGAGAGATAGATCAGCGAGAGTGAGATAGATCAGCGAGAGAGAGATAGATCAGCGAGAGCGAGAGAGATAAATCAGGGAGAGAGAGATAGATCAGCGAGAGAGAGATGGATAGATCAGCGAGAGAGAGATAGATAGATCAGCGAGAGAGAGAGATAGATCAGCGAGAGAGAGATAGATAAATCAGCGAGAGAGAGATAGATCAGCGAGAAAAAGATAGATAGATCAGCGAGAGAGAGATAGATAGATCAGCGAGAGAGAGATAGATCAGCGAGAAAGAGATAGATAGATCAGCGAGAGAGAGATAGATACATCAGCGAGAGAGAGATAGATCAGCGAGAGAGAGATAGATAGATCAGCGAGAGAGAGATAGATCAGCGAGAGAGAGATAGATCAGCGAGAGGGAGAAAGATAGATCAGCGAGAGATAGATAGATAGATCAGCGAGAGAGAGATAGATAGATCAGCGAACGAGAGATAGATCAGCGAGAGAGATATAGATAGATCAGCGAGAGAGAGATAGATATATCAGCGAGAGAGAGATAGATAGATCAGCGAGAAAGAGATAGATAGATCAGCGAAAGAGAGATGGATAGATCAGCGAGAGAGAGATAGATAGATCAGCGAGAGAGAGAGATAGATCAGCGAGAGAGAGATAGATAAATCAGCGAGAGAGAGATAGATCAGCAAGAAAGAGATAGATAGATCAGCGAGAGAGAGATAGATAGATCAGCGAGAGAGAGATAGATAGATCAGCGAGAGAGAGATAGATCAGCGAGAGAGAGAGATAGATCAGCGAGAGAGAGATAGATCAGCGAGAGAGAGATAGATCAGCGAGAGTGAGATAGATCAGCGAGAGAGAGATAGATCAGCGAGAGCGAGAGAGATAAATCAGGGAGAGAGAGATAGATCAGCGAGAGAGAGATGGATAGATCAGCGAGAGAGAGATAGATAGATCAGCGAGAGAGAGAGATAGATCAGCGAGAGAGAGATAGATAAATCAGCGAGAGAGAGATAGATCAGCGAGAAAAAGATAGATAGATCAGCGAGAGAGAGATAGATAGATCAGCGAGAGAGAGATAGATCAGCGAGAAAGAGATAGATAGATCAGCGAGAGAGAGATAGATACATCAGCGAGAGAGAGATAGATCAGCGAGAGAGAGATAGATAGATCAGCGAGAGAGAGATAGATCAGCGAGAGAGAGATAGATAGATCAGAGAGAGAGAGATAGATAGATCAGCGAGAGACAGATAGATAGATCAGCGAGAGGGAGATAGATCAGCGAGAAAGAGATAGATCAGCCACAGAGAGATAGATCAGCCAGAGAGAGAAAGATCAGCGAGAGAGAGATAGATAGATCATCGAGAGAGAGATAGATAGATCAGCGAGAGAGAGACAGATCAACGAGAGGGAGAAAGATCAGCGAGAGAGAGATAGATCAGCGAGAGAGAGATAGATCAGCGAGAGAGAGAGAGATAGATCAGCGAGAGAGAGATAGATAGATCAGCGAGAGAGAGAGATAGATCAGCGAGAGAGAGATAGATCAGCGAGAGAGAGAGATAGATCAGCGAGAGAGAGATAGACCAGCGAGAGAGAAATAGATCAGCGAGAGAGAGGTAGATTAGCGAGAGAGAGAGAGAGATAGATCAGCGAGAGAAAGAGAGATATAGATCAGCGAGAGAGAGAGATAGATAGATCAGCGAGAGAGAGATAGATCAGCGAGAGAGAGATAGATAGATCAGCGAGAGAGAGATAGATAGATCAGCGAGAGATAGATAATCGAGAGAGAAATTGATAGATCAGCGAGAGAGAGAGATAGATCAGCGAGAGAGAGATAGATAGATCAGCGAGAGAGAGATAGATAGATCAGCGAGAGAGAGATAGATCAGCGAGAGAGAGAGAGAGATAGATCAGCGAGAGAGAGAGATAGATCAGCGAGAGAGAGATAGATCAGCGAGAAAGAGATAGGTCAGCGAGAGAGAGATAGATCAGCGAGAGAGAGATAGATCAGCGAGAGAGAGATAGATCAGCGAGAGAGAGAGAGATAGATCAGCGAGAGAGAGAGATAGATCAGCGAGAGAGAGATAGATCAGCCAGAGAGAGATAGATCAGCGAGAGAGAGATAGATCAGCGAAAGAAAGATAGATCAGCGAGAGAGAGATAGATCAGCCAGAGAGAGAAAGATCAGCGAGAGAGAGAAAGATCAGAGAAAGAGAGAGATAGATCAGCGAGAGAGAGATAGATCAGCGAGAAAGAGATAGATCAGCGAGAGAGAGATAGATCAGCGAGAGATAGATAGATCAGCGAGAGAGAGAGATAGATTAGAGAGAGAGATAGATCAGCTAGAGAGAGATAGATCAGCGAGAGAGAGAGATAGATCAGCGAGAGAGAGATAGATCAACGAGAGAGAGATAGATCAGCGAGAGACAGATAGATCAGCGACAGACAGATAGATCAGCGAGAGAGAGATAGATCAGCGAGAGAGAGATAGATAGATCAGCGAGAGGGAGATAGATCAGCGAGAAAGAGATAGATAGATCAGCGAGAGAGAGATAGATAGATCAGCGAGAGAGATAGATAGATCAGCGAGAGAGAGATAGATCAGCGAGAGAGATAGATCAGCGAGAGAGAGATAGATCAGCGAGAGAGAGATAGATAGATCAGCGATCGAGAGATAGATAGATCAGCGATCGAGAGATAGATCAGCGAGAGAGAGATAGATAGATCAGCGAGAGAGAGATAGATAGATCAGCGAGAGAGAGATAGATAGATCAGCGAGAGAGAAATTGATAGATCAGCGAGAGAGAGATAGATCAGCGAGAGAGAGATAGATAGATAGGCGAGAGAGAGATAGATCAGCGAGAGAGAGATAGATAGATCAGCGAAAGAGAGATAGATCAGCGAGAGAGAGATAGATAGATCAGCGAGAGAGAGAGATAGATAGATCAGCGAGAGAGAGATAGATAGATCAACGAGAAGGAGATAGATCAGCGAGAAAGAGATAGATCAGCCAGAGAGAGATAGATCAGCCAGATAGAGAAAGATCAGCGAGAGAGAGAGATAGATAGATCAGCGAGAGAGAGATAGATTGATCAGCGAGAGAGAGACAGATCAACGAGAGAGAGAAAGATCAGCGAGAGAGAGATAGATCAGCGAGAGAGAGATAGATCAGTGAGAGAGAGAGATAGATAGATCAGCGAGAGAGAGATATGTCAGCGAGAGAGAGATAGATCAGCGAGAGAGAGGTAGATCAGCGAGAGAGAGATAGATCAGCGAGAGAGAGATATAGATCAGCGAGAGAGAGATAGACCAGCGAGAGAGAGAGATAGATCAGCGAGAGAGAGGTAGATTAGAGAGAGAGAGAGAGAGATAGATCAGCGAGAGAGAGAGATAGATCGGCGAGAGAGAGAGAGATAGATCAGCGAGAGAGAGATAGATCAGCGAGAGAGAAATAGATCAGCGAGACAGAGATAGATCAGCGAGAGAGAGATAGATCAGCGAGAGAGATAGATCAGCGAGAGAGAGATCAGCGAGAGAGAGATAGATCAGCGAGAGAGAGATAGATCAGCGAGAGAAAGATAGATCAGCGAGAGAGAGATAGATCAGCGAGAGAGAGAGAGATAGATCAGCGAGAGAGAGATAGATCAGCAAGAGAGAGATAGATCAGCCAGAGAGAGATAGATCAGCGAGAGAGAGAAAGATCAGAGAGAGAGATAGATCAGCGAAAGAAAGATAGATCAGCGAGAGAGAGAGATAGATCAGCCAGAGAGAGAAAGATCAGCGAGAGAGAGAAAGATCAGAGAGAGAGAGAGATAGATAGATCAGCGAGAGAGAGACAGATCAACGAGAGGGAGAAAGATCAGCGAGAGAGAGATAGATCAGCGAGAGAGAGATAGATCAGCGAGAGAGAGATAGATCAGCGAGAGAGAGATAGATCAACGAGATAGAGATAGATCAGCAAGAGACAGATAGATCAGCGACAGACAGATAGATCAGCGAGAGAGAGATAGATCAGCGAGAGACAGATAGATCAGCAAGAGAAAGATAGATCAGCGAGAGACAGATAGATCAGCGAGAGAGAGATAGATAGATCAGCGAGAGAGAAATAGATCGGCGAGAGAGAGAGATAGATCAGCGAGAGAGAAATAGATCAGCGAGAGAGAGATAGACCAGCGAGAGAGATAGATCAGCGAGAGAGAGATAGATCAGCGAGAGAGAGATAGATCAGTGAGAGAGAGATCAGCGAGAGAAAGATAGATCAGCGAGAGAGAGATAGATCAGCGAGAGAGAGATAGATCAGCGAGAGAGAGATAGATCAGCGAGAGAGAGAGATAGATCAGCGAGAGAGAGAGATAGATCAGCGAGAGAGAGAGAGATAGATCAGCGAGAGAGAGAGATAGATCAGCGAGAGAGAGATAGATCAGCGAAAGAAAGATAGATCAGCGAGAGAGAGATAGATCAGCCAGAGAGAGAAAGATCAGCGAGAGAAAGAAAGATCAGAGAAAGAGAGAGATAGATCAGCGAGAGAGAGATAGATCAGCGAGAAAGAGATAGGTCAGCAAGAGAGAGATAGATCAGCGAGAGATAGATAGATCAGCGAGAGAGAGAGATAGATTAGAGAGAGAGATAGATCAGCTAGAGAGAGATAGATCAGCGAGAGAGAGATAGATCAGCGAGAGAGAGATAGATCAACGAGAGAGAGATAGATCAGCGAGAGACAGATAGATCAGCGACAGACAGATAGATCAGCGAGAGAGAGATAGATCAGCGAGAGAGAGATAGATAGATCAGCGAGAGGGAGATAGATCAGCGAGAAAGAGATAGATAGATCAGCGAGAGAGAGATAGATAGATCAGCGAGAGAGATAGATAGATCAGCGAGAGAGAGATAGATCAGCGAGAGAGATAGATCAGCGAGAGAGATAGATCAGCGAGAGAGAGATAGATAGATCAGCGAGAGAGAGATAGATCAGTGAGAGAGAGATAGATCAGCGAGAGGGAGATAGATAGATCAGCGAGAGATAGATAGATAGATCAGTGAGAGAGAGATAGATAGATCAGCGAACGAGAGATAGATCAGCGAGAGAGAGAGATAGATAGATCAGCGAGAGAGAGATAGATAGATCGGCGAGAGAGAGATAGATAGATCAGCGAGAGAGAGATAGATAGATCAGCGAGAGAGAGATAGATCAGCGAGAGAGATAGATAGATCAGCGAGAGAGTGATAGATAGATCAGCGAGAGAGAGAGATAGATCAGCGAGAGAGAGATAGATAGATCAGCGAGAGAGAGATAGATCAGCGAGAGAGAGAGAGAGATAGATAGATCAGCGAGAGAGAGATAGATAGATCAGCGAGAGGGAGATAGATCAGCGAGAAAGATATAGATCAGCAAGAGAGAGATAGATCAGCCAGAGAGAGAAAGATCAGCGAGAGAGAGATAGATAGATCAGCGAGAGAGAGAGAGATAGATCAGCGAGAGAGAGATAGATAGATCAGCGAGAGAGAGAGATAGATAGATCAGCGAGAGAGAGATAGATAGATCAACGAGAAGGAGATAGATCAGCGAGAAAGAGATAGATCAGCCAGAGAGAGATAGATCAGCCAGATAGAGAAAGATCAGCGAGAGAGAGAGATAGATAGATCAGCGAGAGAGAGATAGATTGATCAGCGAGAGAGAGACAGATCAACGAGAGAGAGAAAGATCAGCGAGAGAGAGATAGATCAGCGAGAGAGAGATAGATCAGTGAGAGAGAGAGATAGATAGATCAGCGAGAGAGAGATATGTCAGCGAGAGAGAGATAGATCAGCGAGAGAGAGGTAGATCAGCGAGAGAGAGATAGATCAGCGAGAGAGAGATATAGATCAGCGAGAGAGAGATAGACCAGCGAGAGAGAGATAGATCAGCGAGAGAGAGGTAGATTAGAGAGAGAGAGAGAGATAGATCAGCGAGAGAGAGAGATATATCGGCGAGAGAGAGAGAGATAGATCAGCGAGAGAGAGATAGATCAGCGAGAGAGAAATAGATCAGCGAGACAGAGATAGATCAGCGAGAGAGAGATAGATCAGCGAGAGAGATAGATCAGCGAGAGAGAGATCAGCGAGAGAGAGATAGATCAGCGAGAGAGAGAAAGATCAGCGAGAGAAAGATAGATCAGCGAGAGAGAGATAGATCAGCGAGAGAGAGAGAGATAGATCAGCGAGAGAGAGATAGATCAGCAAGAGAGAGATAGATCAGCCAGAGAGAGATAGATCAGCGAGAGAGAGAAAGATCAGAGAGAGAGATAGATCAGCGAAAGAAAGATAGATCAGCGAGAGAGAGAGATAGATCAGCCAGAGAGAGAAAGATCAGCGAGAGAGAGAAAGATCAGAGAGAGAGAGAGATAGATAGATCAGCGAGAGAGAGACAGATCAACGAGAGGGAGAAAGATCAGCGAGAGAGAGATAGATCAGCGAGAGAGAGATAGATCAGCGAGAGAGAGATAGATCAGCGAGAGAGAGATAGATCAACGAGATAGAGATAGATCAGCAAGAGACAGATAGATCAGCGACAGACAGATAGATCAGCGAGAGAGAGATAGATCAGCGAGAGACAGATAGATCAGCAAGAGACAGATAGATCAGCGAGAGACAGATAGATCAGCGAGAGAGAGATAGATAGATCAGCGAGAGAGAGATAGATCGGCGAGAGAGAGAGATAGATCAGCGAGAGAGAGATAGATCAGCGAGAGAGAAATAGATCAGCGAGAGAGAGATAGATCAGCGAGAGAGATAGATCAGCGAGAGAGAGATAGATCAGCGAGAGAGAGATAGATCAGCGAGAGAGAGATCAGCGAGAGAAAGATAGATCAGCGAGAGAGAGATAGATCAGCGAGAGAGAGATAGATCAGCGAGAGAGAGATAGATCAGCGAGAGAGAGAGAGATAGATCAGCGAGAGAGAGAGATAGATCAGCGAGAGAGAGAGAGATAGATCAGCGAGAGAGAGAGATAGATCAGCGAGAGAGAGATAGATCAGCGAAAGAAAGATAGATCAGCGAGAGAGAGATAGATCAGCCAGAGAGAGAAAGATCAGCGAGAGAGAGAAAGATCAGAGAAAGAGAGAGATAGATCAGCGAGAGAGAGATAGATCAGCGAGAAAGAGATAGGTCAGCGAGAGAGAGATAGATCAGCGAGAGATAGATAGATCAGCGAGAGAGAGAGATAGATTAGAGAGAGAGATAGATCAGCTAGAGAGAGATAGATCAGCGAGAGAGAGATAGATCAGCGAGAGAGAGATAGATCAACGAGAGAGAGATAGATCAGCGAGAGACAGATAGATCAGCAACAGACAGATAGATCAGCGAGAGAGAGATAGATCAGCGAGAGAGAGATAGATAGATCAGCGAGAGGGAGATAGATCAGCGAGAAAGAGATAGATAGATCAGCGAGAGAGAGATAGATAGATCAGCGAGAGAGATAGATAGATCAGCGAGAGAGAGATAGATCAGCGAGAGAGATAGATCAGCGAGAGAGATAGATCAGCGAGAGAGAGATAGATAGATCAGCGAGAGAGAGAAAGATCAGTGAGAGAGAGATAGATCAGCGAGAGGGAGATAGATAGATCAGCGAGAGATAGATAGATAGATCAGTGAGAGAGAGATAGATAGATCAGCGAACGAGAGATAGATCAGCGAGAGAGAGAGATAGATAGATCAGCGAGAGAGAGATAGATAGATCGGCGAGAGAGAGATAGATAGATCAGCGAGAGAGAGATAGATAGATCAGCGAGAGAGAAATTGATAGATCAGCGAGAGAGATAGATCAGCGAGAGAGAGATAGATAGATCAGCGAGAGAGAGAGATAGATAGATCAGCGAGAGAGAGATAGATCAGCGAGAAAGAGATAGATAGATCAGCGAGAGAGTGATAGATAGATCAGCGAGAGAGAGAGATAGATCAGCGAGAGAGAGATAGATAGATCAGCGAGAGAGAGATAGATCAGCGAGAGAGAGAGAGAGATAGATAGATCAGCGAGAGAGAGATAGATAGATCAGCGAGAGGGAGATAGATCAGCGAGAAAGATATAGATCAGCAAGAGAGAGATAGATCAGCCAGAGAGAGAAAGATCAGCGAGAGAGAGATAGATAGATCAGCGAGAGAGAGATAGATAGATCAGCGAGAGAGAGACAGATCAACGAGAGGGTGAAAGATCAGCGAGAGAGAGATAGATCAGCGAGAGAGAGATAGATCAGCGAGAGAGAGAGAGATAGATCATCGAGAGAGAGATAGATAGATCAGCGAGAGAGAGAGATAGATAGATCAGCAAGAGAGATAGATAGATCAGCGAGAGGGAGATAGATCAGCGAGAAAGAGATAGATCAGCCAGAGAGAGATAGATCAGCCAGAGAGAGAAAGATCAGCGAGAGAGAGAGAGATAGATAGATCAGCGAGAGAGAGAAAGATCAGCGAGAGAGAGAATGATCAGAGAGAGAGAGATAGATCAGCGAGAAAGAGATAGATATGCGAGAAAGAGATAGATCAGCGAGAGAGAGATAGATCAGCGAGAGAGAGATAGATCAACGAGAGACAGATAGATCAGCGAGAGACAGATAGATCAGCGACAGACAGATAGATCAGCGAGAGAGAGATAGATAAGCGAGAGACAGATAGATCAGCAAGAGACAGATAGTTCAGCGATAGGGAGATAGATCAGCGAGAGAGAGATAGATAGATCAGCGAGAGAGAGAGATAGATAGATCAGCGAGAGAGAGATAGATCAGCGAGAGAGAGATAGATAGGTCAGCGAGAGGGAGATAGATCAGCGAGAAAGAGATAGATAGATCAGCGAGAGAGAGATAGATAGATCAGCGAGAGAGATAAATAGATCAGCGAGAGAGAGATAGATCAGCGAGAGAGAGATAGACAGATCAGCGAGAGAGAGATAGATCAGTGAAAGAGAGATAGATAGATCAGCGAGAGAGATAGATCAGCGAGAGGGAGATAGATAGATCAGCGAGAGATAAATAGATAGATCAGCGAGAGAGAGATAGATAGATCAGCGAACGAGAGATAGATCAGCGAGAGAGAGATAGATAGATCAGCGAGAGAGAGATAGATAGATCAGCGAGAGAGAGATAGATAGATCAGCGAGAGAGAAATTGATAGATCAGCGAGAGAGAGAGAGATAGATCAGCGAGAGAGAGATAGATAGATCAGCGAGAGAGAGATAGATAGATCAGCGAGAGAGAGAGATAGATCAGCGAGAGAGAGAGATATAGATCAGCGAAAGAGAGAGATAGATCAGCGAGAGAGAGAGATAGATCAGCCAGAGAGAGATAGATCAGCGAGAGAGAGAAAGATCAGAGAGAGAGAGAGAGAGAGATAGATCAGCGAGAGAGAAATAGATCAGCGAGAGAGAGATAGATTAGCCACAGAGAGATAGATCACCGAGAGAGCGAAAGATCAGTGAGAGAGAGATAGATAGATCAGCGAGAGAGAGATAGATAGATCAGCGAGAGAGAGATAGATCAGCGAGAGAGAGAGATAGATCAGCGAGAGAGAGATAGATCAGCGAGAGAGAGATAAATCAGCGAGAGAGAGATAGATCACCGAGAGAGAGATGGATAGATCAGCGAGAGAGAGAGATAGATAAGCGAGAGAGAGATAGATAGATCAGAGAGAGAGAGATAGATCAGCGAGAGAGAGATAGATAGATCAGCGAGAGAGAGATAGATCAGCGAGAAAGAGATAGATAGATCAGCGAGAGAGAGATATATCAGCGAGAGAGAGATAGATAGATCAGCGAGAGAGAGATAGATAGATCAGCGAGAGAAAGATAGTTAGATCAGCGAGAGAGAGATAGATCAGCGAGAAAGAGATATATAGATCAGGGAGAGAGAGATAGATAGATCAGCGAGAGAGAGATAGATCAGCGAGAGAGAGATAGATAGATCAGCGAGAGGGAGATAGATCAGCGAGAAAGAGATAGATAGATCAGCGAGAGAGATAGATAGATCAGCGAGAGAGATAGATCAGCGAGAGAGAGAGAGATAGACAGATCAGCGAGAGAGAGATAGATCAGCGAGAGAGAGATAGATAGATCAGCGAGAGAGAGGTAGATTAGCGAGGGAGAGAGATAGATCAGCGAGAGAGAGATAGATAGATCAGCGAGAGAGAGATAGATAGATCAGAGAGGGAGAGATAGATCAGCGAGAGAGAGATAGATAGATTAGCGAGAGAGAGATAGATCAGCGAGAGAGAGATAGATAGATCAGCGAGAGAGAGATAGATCAGCGAGAGAGAGAGATAGATAGATCAGCGAGAGGGAGATAGATCAGCGAGAAAGAGATAGATCAGCCAGAGAGAGATAGATCAGCCAGAGAGAGAAAGATCAGCGAGAGAGAGATAGATAGATCAGCGAGAGAGAGATAGATAGATCAGCAAGAGAGAGACAGATCAACGAGAGAGAGAAAGATAGATCAGAGAGAGAGAGATAGATCAGCGAGAGAGAGATAGATAGATCAGCGAGAGAGAGATAGATCAGCGAGAAAGAGATAGATAGATCAGCGAGAGAGAGATATATCAGCGAGAGAGAGATAGATAGATCAGCGAGAGAGAGATAGATAGATCAGCGAGAGAAAGATAGATAGATCAGCGAGAGAGAGATAGATCAGCGAGAAAGAGATATATAGATCAGGGAGAGAGAGATAGATAGATCAGCGAGAGAGAGATAGATCAGCGAGAGAGAGATAGATAGATCAGCGAGAGGGAGATAGATCAGCGAGAAAGAGATAGATAGATCAGCGAGAGAGATAGATAGATCAGCGAGAGAGATAGATCAGCGAGAGAGAGAGAGATAGACAGATCAGCGAGAGAGAGATAGATCAGCGAGAGAGAGATAGATAGATCAGCGAGAGAGAGGTAGATTAGCGAGGGAGAGAGATAGATCAGCGAGAGAGAGATAGATAGATCAGCGAGAGAGAGATAGATAGATCAGAGAGGGAGAGATAGATCAGCGAGAGAGAGATAGATAGATTAGCGAGAGAGAGATAGATCAGCGAGAGAGAGATAGATAGATCAGCGAGAGAGAGATAGATCAGCGAGAGAGAGAGATAGATAGATCAGCGAGAGGGAGATAGATCAGCGAGAAAGAGATAGATCAGCCAGAGAGAGATAGATCAGCCAGAGAGAGAAAGATCAGCGAGAGAGAGATAGATAGATCAGCGAGAGAGAGATAGATAGATCAGCAAGAGAGAGACAGATCAACGAGAGAGAGAAAGATCAGCGAGAGAGAGATAGATCAGCGAGAGAGAGATAGATCAGCGAGAGAGAGAGATAGATAGATCAGCGAGAGAGAGATATATCAGCGAGAGAGAGATAGATCAGCGAGAGACAGATAGATCAGCGAGAGAGAGATAGATCAGCGAGAGAGAGAGAGATAGATAAGCGAGAAAGAGATAGACCAGCGAGAGAGAGATAGATCAGCGAGAGAGAGGTAGATTAGCGAGAGAGAGAGATAGATCAGCGAGAGAGAGAGATAGATCGGCGAGAGAGAGATAGATCAGCGAGAGAGATATAGATCAGCGAGAGAGAGATAGATCAGCGAGACAGAGAAAGATCAGCGAGGGAGAGATAGATCAGCGAGCGAGAGATAGATCAGCGAGAGAGAGATAGATCAGCGAGAGAGATAGATCAGCGAGAGAGAGATAGATCAGCGAGAGAGAGATAGATCAGCGAGAGAGAGAGATCAGCGAGAGAGAGATAGATAAGCGAGAGAGAGATAGATCAGCGAGAGAGAGATAGATCAGCGAGAGAGAGAGAGAGATAGATCAGCGAGAGAGAGAGAGATAGATCAGCAAGAGAGAGATAGATCACCCAGAGAGAGATAGATCAGCGAGAGAGAGAAAGATCAGAGAGAGAGAGAGAGATAGATCAGCGAGAGAGAGATAGATCAGCGAGAGAGAGATAGATCAGCCAGAGAGAGAAAGATCAGCGAGAGAGAGAGAAAGATCAGAGAGAGAGAGAGATAGATCAGCGAGAGAGAGATAGGTCAGCGAGAGAGAGATAGATCAGCGAGAGATAGATAGATCAGCGAGAGAGAGAGATAGATCAGAGAGAGAGAGATAGATCAGCGAGAGAGAGATAGATCAGCGAGAGAGAGATAGATCAGCGAGAGAGAGATAGATCAGCGAGAGAGATATATATCAGCAAGAGAGAAATAGATCAGCGAGATAGATAGATCAGCGAGAAGAGATAGATCAGCGAGAGAGAGATAGATAGATCAGCGAAAGAGATAGATAGATCAGCGAGAGAGAGATAGATCAGCGAGAGAGATATAGATAGATAAGCGAGAGAGAGATAGATCAGCGAGAGAGAGAGATAGATCAGCGAGAGAGAGAGAGAGAGAGATAGATCAGCGAGAGAGATATATTTATCAGCGAGAGAGAGATAGATCGGCGAGATAGATAGATCAGCGAGAGAGAGATAGATCAGCGACAGATAGATAGATCAGCGAGAGAGAGAGAGAGAGAGAGATAGATCAGCGAGAGAGAGATAGATCAGCGACAGATAGATAGATCAGCGAGAGAGAGAGAGAGAGAGAGAGATAGATCAGCGAGAGATAGATAGATCAGCGAGAGAGAGATAGATAAATCAGCGAGAGAGAGAAAGATAGATCAGCGAGAGAGAGATAGATAGATCAGCGAGAGAGAGAGAGAGAGAGATAGATCAGCGAGAGATAGATAGATCAGCGAGAGAGAGATAGCTCAGCGAGAGAGATATAGATAGATCAGCGAGAGAGAGATAGATCAGCGAGTGAGAGATAGATTAGCGAGAGAGAGATAGATAGATCAGCGTGAGAGAGAGATAGATAAGCGACAGAGAGATAGATCAGCGAGAGAGAGATAGATCAGCGAGAGAGAGAGATAGATCAGCGAGAGAGAGATAGATCAGCGAGAGAGAGATAGATCAGCGAGGGAGAGATAGATCAGTGAGAGAGATATATTTATCAGCGAGAGAGAGATATATCGGCGAGATAGACTGATCAGCGAGAGAGAGGTATATCAGCGAGAGAGAGATAGATCAGTGAGAGAGATATAGATCAGCGTGAGAGAGATAGATCAGCGAGAGAGAGATAGATCAGCGAGACACAGATAGATCAGCGAGTGAGAGATAGATCAGCGAGAGGGAGAGAGATAGATCAGCGACAGAGAGATTGATCAGCGAGACACAGTTAGTTCAACGAGAGAGATAGATCATCGAGAGAGAGATACATCAGTGAGAGAGGGATAGATAGATCAGCGAGAGAGAGAGAGAGAGAGATAGATCAGCGAGAGAGAGATAGATCAGCGAGAGAGAGAGAGAGAGAGATAGATCAGCGAGAGAGAGAGATAGATCAGCAAGAGAGAGATAGATCACCCAGAGAGAGATAGATCAGCGAGAGAGAGAAAGATCAGAGAGAGAGAGAGATAGATCAGCGAGAGAGAGATAGATCAGCGAGAGAGAGATAGATCAGCCAGAGAGAGAAAGATCAGCGAGAGAGAGAAAGATCAGAGAGAGAGAGAGATAGATCAGCGAGAGAGAGATAGATCAGCGAGAGAGAGATAGGTCAGCGAGAAAGAGATAGATCAGCGAGAGATAGATAGATCAGCGAGAGAGAGAGATAGATCAGAGAGAGAGAGATAGGTCAGCGAGAGAGAGATAGATCATCGAGAGAGAGATAGATCAGCGAGAGAGAGATAGATCAGCGAGAGAGAGATAGATCAGCGAGAGAGATATATATCAGCAAGAGAGAGATAGATCAGCGAGATAGATAGATCAGCGAGAGAGAGATAGATCAGCGAGAGAGAGATAGATAGATCAGCGAGAAGAGATAGATCAGCGAGAGAGAGATAGATAGATCAGCGAAAGAGATAGATAGATCAGCGAGAGAGAGATAGATCAGCGAGAGAGATATAGATAGATAAGCGAGAGAGAGAGATAGATCAGCGAGAGAGAGAGATAGATCAGCGAGAGAGAGAGAGAGAGAGAGATAGATCAGCGAGAGAGATATATTTATCAGCGAGAGAGAGATAGATCGGCGAGATAGATAGATCAGCGAGAGAGAGATAGATCAGCGACAGATAGATAGATCAGCGAAAGAGAGAGAGAGAGAGAGAGATAGATCAGCGAGAGATAGATAGATCAGCGAGAGAGAGATAGATAAATCAGCGAGAGAGAGAAAGATAGATCAGCGAGAGAGAGATAGATAGATCAGCGAGAGAGAGAGAGAGAGAGAGATAGATCAGCGAGAGATAGATAGATCAGCGAGAGAGAGATAGCTCAGCGAGAGAGATATAGATAGATCAGCGAGAGAGAGATAGATCAGCGAGTGAGAGATAGATTAGCGAGAGAGAGATAGATAGATCAGCGTGAGAGAGAGATAGATAAGCGACAGAGAGATAGATCAGCGAGAGAGAGATAGATCAGCGAGAGAGAGAGATAGATCAGCGAGAGAGAGATAGATCAGCGAGAGAGAGATAGATCAGCGAGGGAGAGATAGATCAGTGAGAGAGATATATTTATCAGCGAGAGAGAGATATATCGGCGAGATAGACTGATCAGCGAGAGAGAGGTAGATCAGCGAGAGAGAGATAGATCAGCGAGAGAGATAGATCAGCGAGAGAGAGATAGATCAGCGAGAGAGAGATAGATCAGCGAGAGAGAGAGATCAGCGAGAGAGAGATAGATAAGCGAGAGAGAGATAGATCAGCGAGAGAGAGATAGATCAGCGAGAGAGAGAGAGAGATAGATCAGCGAGAGAGAGAGAGATAGATCAGCAAGAGAGAGATAGATCACCCAGAGAGAGATAGATCAGCGAGAGAGAGAAAGATCAGAGAGAGAGAGAGAGATAGATCAGAGAGAGAGAGATAGATCAGCGAGAGAGAGATAGATCAGCCAGAGAGAGAAAGATCAGCGAGAGAGAGAGAAAGATCAGAAAGAGAGAGAGATAGATCAGCGAGAGAGAGATAGATCAGCGAGAGAGAGATAGGTCAGCGAGAGAGAGATAGATCAGCGAGAGATAGATAGATCAGCGAGAGAGAGAGATAGATCAGAGAGAGAGAGATAGATCAGCGAGAGAGAGATAGATCAGCGAGAGAGAGATAGATCAGCGAGAGAGAGATAGATCAGCGAGAGAGATATATATCAGCAAGAGAGAAATAGATCAGCGAGATAGATAGATCAGCGAGAAGAGATAGATCAGCGAGAGAGAGATAGATAGATCAGCGAAAGAGATAGATAGATCAGCGAGAGAGAGATAGATCAGCGAGAGAGATATAGATAGATAAGCGAGAGAGAGATAGATCAGCGAGAGAGAGAGATAGATCAGCGAGAGAGAGAGAGAGAGAGATAGATCAGCGAGAGAGATATATTTATCAGCGAGAGAGAGATAGATCGGCGAGATAGATAGATCAGCGAGAGAGAGATAGATCAGCGACAGATAGATAGATCAGCGAGAGAGAGAGAGAGAGAGAGATAGATCAGCGAGAGAGAGATAGATCAGCGACAGATAGATAGATCAGCGAGAGAGAGAGAGAGAGAGAGAGAGAGATAGATCAGCGAGAGATAGATAGATCAGCGAGAGAGAGATAGATAAATCAGCGAGAGAGAGAAAGATAGATCAGCGAGAGAGAGATAGATAGATCAGCGAGAGAGAGAGAGAGAGAGATAGATCAGCGAGAGATAGATAGATCAGCGAGAGAGAGATAGCTCAGCGAGAGAGATATAGATAGATCAGCGAGAGAGAGATAGATCAGCGAGTGAGAGATAGATTAGCGAGAGAGAGATAGATAGATCAGCGTGAGAGAGAGATAGATAAGCGACAGAGAGATAGATCAGCGAGAGAGAGATAGATCAGCGAGAGAGAGAGATAGATCAGCGAGAGAGAGATAGATCAGCGAGAGAGAGATAGATCAGCGAGGGAGAGATAGATCAGTGAGAGAGATATATTTATCAGCGAGAGAGAGATATATCGGCGAGATAGACTGATCAGCGAGAGAGAGGTAGATCAGCGAGAGAGAGATAGATCAGTGAGAGAGATATAGATCAGCGTGAGAGAGATAGATCAGCGAGAGAGAGATAGATCAGCGAGACACAGATAGATCAGCGAGTGAGAGATAGATCAGCGAGAGAGAGAGAGATAGATCAGCGACAGAGAGATTGATCAGCGAGACACAGTTAGATCAACGAGAGAGATAGATCATCGAGAGAGAGATACATCAGTGAGAGAGGGATAGATAGATCAGCGAGAGAGAGAGAGAGAGAGATAGATCAGCGAGAGAGAGATAGATCAGCGAGAGAGAGAGAGAGAGAGATAGATCAGCGAGAGAGAGAGATAGATCAGCAAGAGAGAGATAGATCACCCAGAGAGAGATAGATCAGCGAGAGAGAGAAAGATCAGAGAGAGAGAGAGATAGATCAGCGAGAGAGAGATAGATCAGCGAGAGAGAGAGATAGATCAGCCAGAGAGAGAAAGATCAGCGAGAGAGAGAAAGATCAGAGAGAGAGAGAGATAGATCAGCGAGAGAGAGATAGATCAGCGAGAGAGAGATAGGTCAGCGAGAAAGAGATAGATCAGCGAGAGATAGATAGATTAGCGAGAGAGAGAGATAGATCAGAGAGAGAGAGATAGGTCAGCGAGAGAGAGATAGATCATCGAGAGAGAGATAGATCAGCGAGAGAGAGATAGATCAGCGAGAGAGAGATAGATCAGCGAGAGAGATATATATCAGCAAGAGAGAGATAGATCAGCGAGATAGATAGATCAGCGAGAGAGAGATAGATCAGCGAGAGAGAGATAGATAGATCAGCGAGAAGAGATAGATCAGCGAGAGAGAGATAGATAGATCAGCGAAAGAGATAGATAGATCAGCGAGAGAGAGATAGATCAGCGAGAGAGATATAGATAGATAAGCGAGAGAGAGAGATAGATCAGCGAGAGAGAGAGATAGATCAGCGAGAGAGAGAGAGAGAGAGAGATAGATCAGCGAGAGAGATATATTTATCAGCGAGAGAGAGATAGATCGGCGAGATAGATAGATCAGCGAGAGAGAGATAGATCAGCGACAGATAGATAGATCAGCGAAAGAGAGAGAGAGAGAGAGATAGATCAGCGAGAGATAGATAGATCAGCGAGAGAGAGATAGATAAATCAGCGAGAGAGAGAAAGATAGATCAGCGAGAGAGAGATAGATAGATCAGCGAGAGAGAGAGAGAGAGAGAGATAGATCAGCGAGAGATAGATAGATCAGCGAGAGAGAGAGATAGCTCAGCGAGAGAGATATAGATAGATCAGCGAGAGAGAGATAGATCAGCGAGTGAGAGATAGATTAGCGAGAGAGAGATAGATAGATCAGCGTGAGAGAGAGATAGATAAGCGACAGAGAGATAGATCAGCGAGAGAGAGATAGATCAGCGAGAGAGAGAGATAGATCAGCGAGAGAGAGATAGATCAGCGAGAGAGAGATAGATCAGCGAGGGAGAGATAGATCAGTGAGAGAGATATATTTATCAGCGAGAGAGAGATATATCGGCGAGATAGACTGATCAGCGAGAGAGAGGTAGATCAGCGAGAGAGAGATAGATCAGTGAGAGAGATATAGATCAGCGTGAGAGAGATAGATCAGCGAGAGAGAGATAGATCAGCGAGACACAGATAGATCAGCGAGCGAGAGATAGATCAGCGAGAGAGAGAGAGATAGATCAGCGACAGAGAGATTGATCAGCGAGACACAGTTAGATCAACGAGAGAGATAGATCATCGAGAGAGAGATACATCAGCGAGAGAGGGATAGATAGATCAGCGAGAGAGAGAGAGAGAGAGAGAGATAGATCAGCGAAAGAGAGATAGATCAGCGAGAGAGAGATAGATAGATCAGCGTGAGAGAGATAGATCAGCGACAGAGAGATAGATCAGCGAGAGAGAGATAGATCAGCGAGAGAGAGAGATAGATCAGCGAGAGAGAGATAGATCAGCGAGAGAGAGATAGATCAGCGAGGGAGAGATAGATCAGCGAGAGAGATATATTTATCAGCGAGAGAGAGATATATCGGCGAGATAGATAGATCAGCGAGAGAGAGGTAGATCAGCGAGAGAGAGATAGATCAGTGAGAGAGATATAGATCAGCGTGAGAGAGATAGATCAGCGAGAGAGAGATAGATCAGCGAGACACAGATAGATCAGCGAGAGAGAGAGATAGATCAGCGAGAGAGAGAGAGAGATAGATCAGCGACAGAGAGATTGATCAGCGAGACACAGATAGATCAACGAGAGAGAGAGATAGATCAGCGAGAGAGAGATACATCAGCGAGTGAGGGATAGATAGATCAGCGAGAGAGAAAGAGATATATCAGCGAGAGAGAGAGAGATAGATCAGCGAGAGAGAGATAGATAGATCAGCGAGAGAGAGAGAGATAGATCAGCGAGAGATAGATAGATCAGCGAGAGAGAGATAGATCAGCGAGAGAGAGATAGATCAGCGAGAGAGATATAGATAGATCAGCGAGAGAGAGATAGATCAGCGAGAGAGAGATAGATAGATCAGCGACTGAGAGAGATAGATCAGCGAGAGAGAGATAGATCAGCGAGAGAGAGAGATAGATCAGCGAGAGAGAGAGATAGATAGATCAGCAACAGAGAGATAGATCAGCGAGAGAGATAGACAGATCAGCGAGAGAGAGATAGATAAGCGAGAGAGAGATAGATAGATCAGCGACAGAGAGAGAGAGATATAGATCAGCGAGAGAGAGAGATAGATCAGCGAGAGAGAGAGATGGATAGATCAGCGAGAGAGAGATAGATCAGCGAGACAGAGATAGATAGATCAGCGAGAGAGAGATAGATAGATCAGCGAGAGAGAGAGAGAGAGAGAGATAGATAGATCAGCGATAGAGAGATAGATAGATCAGCGAGAGAGAGATAGATAGATTAGCGAGAGAGTTATAGATCAGCGTGAGAGAGATAGATAGATCAGCGAGAGAGAGATAGATCAGCGAGAGAGAGATAGATCAGCGAGAGAGAGAGATAGATAGATCAGCGAGAGAGAGATAGATCAGCGAGAGAGAGATAGATCAGCGAGAGAGAGATAGATCAGTGAGTGAGATATAGATCAGCGAGAGAGAGAGATCAGCGAGAGAGAGAGATAGATCAGCGAGAGAGAGATAGATAGATCAGCGAGAGAGAGATAGATAGATCAGCGAGAGAGAGATAGATAGATCAGCGAGAGAGAGATAGATCAGACAAAGGACCTCTTTTCCAAGATTAAGTGCGGAATGTAGATGGAAATGTTCATAATAACAGAAAATTCGCATGGCAAATAATATTAGCAGATGTGTTTTCTGAATTTGACTTAGTGTTGAAGGAAAGCCAGGAAAAACTACTGTAATAAAGTATGACGTACACCCAGTTAGTCAAAAAGCTTATCCAATTCATCAGGCTAAGTTAGGCAAAGTAAAAGAAGAGTCTCACTGTCCAAAACTGGACGGTACAGCTCGCTTTAACATGAATTACAAAAAAATGCATATCCAATGCCACGGATAAATGAAATAATAGGCAGGGTTGGTACTACTAAATTTATAACGACATTAGATTGATGTAGAAGGTTCCTAACTGAACCATATACAGCTTTTTCAACACCAATGGTTTTGTAACAATTTAAGTGTTAGGCCAAGAGTCTGGACATACCCTAAATAACCACAGTACATATGTTGTTTAAATCAGTTCAACAATTCTGATTAAACCATGACACATGTTTTGTTTAAATCAGGTCAGCAATTACTGAATAAACCATGACACATGTTTTGTTTAAATCAACTAAGCAACTAATGTCTAAAAAACCACACATGTTTTGTTTAAACATGGAGTAAATATAACTCTATGGTTTAAATCAGTTCAACAATTACTGATTAAACCTTGACACATGTTTTGTTTAAATCAATTCAACTAAGCAACTAATGTCTATAAAACCACACATGTTTTGTTTAAACATGGAGTAAATATAACTCTATGGTTTAAATCAGTTCAACAATTACTGATTAAACCAGGACACATGTTTTGTTTAAATCAACTAAGCAAACTGATTAAACCACCACACATGTTTTGTTTAAATCAGGTCAACAATTACTGATTAAACCATGACATATGTTTTGTTTAAATCAGGTCAACAATTACTTATCCATGACACATGTTTTGTTTAAATCAACTAAGCAACTAATGTCTAAAAAACCACACATGTTTTGTTTAAACATGGAGTAAATATAACTCCATGGTTTAAATCAGGTCAACAATTAATGATTAAACCATGACATATGTTTTGTTTAAATCAGGTCAACAATTACTGATTAAACCATGACACATGTTTTGTTTAAATCAACTAAGCAACTAATGTCTAAAAAACCACACACGTTTTGTTTAAACATGGAGTAAATATAACTCCATGGTTTAAATGGTGATTTGTTTATGAAAAGTAAAAAACAAAAAGTAATACAACTAAAACATGGGGAATTATAAATAGTATTCTTAAAGGCAAAAGTTAGACTGTTTATGAAATTATTCCAGATAAACTTAAAGAATCATTAAATGATGTTAATATTGAATGTAATTCCAATGAACAAAAAATCGACTTGTTTAATGATTACTTTGTAAATATCGGCAGAAATTAGCAAGCAAGATTGATTGTTCTCAAAAAAGTTCCAATGATTATTTGAAAAATTCAATTAGTTCCTCTTTTATTTTGGAAACCTGTTTTAGAATTTAAAGAATTATTAAGAAATATAGATATAAAAAAGTACACTTGACATGACCAGTTATCTGCTAGATTAATTAAGGATTCATCTATTGTTATTGCAAACCCATTAACATATATTATTAACTTATAACTTGTCACAGGTGTTTTCATGATGACTTGAAGGTGGCCAATTTTTAAAAAGGGTTATAAGGATATCCTTGGAAATTATCTAAACTGTTACTGACTACATTTTGACTATACAGTCCATTAATTATTCTACTATGTATTTGCAGTTTAAATTCTCTAAACTGATACTGACTAATCAACTACATTTTGACTAGACAATTCACTGATTATTCTACTATGTATTTGCAGTTTAAATTCTCTAAACTGTTACTGAATAATCAACTGTCTTTTGACTAAACAATTCACTGATTATTCTACTATTTACACACAGTTTAAATTCTCTAAACTGTTCCTGAATAATCAACTGTATTTTGACTAAACAATTCACTGATTATTCTACTATGTATTTACAGTTTAAATTCTCTAAACTGTTACTGAATAATCAACTGTCTTTTGACTAAACAATTCACTGATTATTCTACTATGTATTTGCAGTTTAAATTCTCTAAACTGTTACTGACTAATCAACTACATTTCGACTAGAAAATTCACTGATTATTCTACTATGTATTTGCAGTTTAAATTCTCTAAACTGTTACTGACTAATCAACTACATTTGACTAGACAATTCACTGATTATTCTACTATGTATTTTCAGTTTAAATTATCTAAACTGTTACTGACTAATCAACTACATTTCGACTAGACAATTCACTGACTATTCTAATATGTATTTGCAGTTTAAATTCTCTAAACTGTTACTGTATAATCAACTGTATTTTGACTAGACAATTCATTGATTATTGTACTATTTACACACAGTTTAAATTCTCTAAACTGTTACTGAATAATCAACTGTCTTTTGACTAGACAATTCACTGCTTATTCTATGTATTTGCAGGTTAAATTATCTAAACTGTTACTGAATAATCAACTGTCTTTTGACTAAACAATTCACTGATTATTCTACTATGTATTTGCAGTTTAAATTCTCTAAACTGTTACTGAATAATAAACTACATTTCGACTAGACAATTCACTGATTATTCTACTATGTATTTGCAGTTTAAATTCTCTAAACTGATACTGACTAATCAACTACATTTTGACTAGACAATTCACTGATTATTCTACTATGTATTTGCAGTTTAAATTCTCTAAACTGTTACTGAATAATCAACTATCTTTTGACTAAACAATTCACTGATTATTCTACTATTTACACACAGTTTAAATTCTCTAAACTGTTACTGACTAATCAACTACTTTTGACTAGACAATTCACTGATTATTCTACTATGTATTTGCAGTTTAAATTATCTAAACTGTTACTGAATAATCAACTGTCTTTTGACTAAACAATTCACTGATTATTCTACTATGTATTTGCAGTTTAAATTCTCTAAACTGTTACTGACTAATCAACTACATTTCGACTAGAAAATTCACTGATTATTCTACTATGTATTTGCAGTTTAAATTCTCTAAACTGTTACTGACTAATCAACTACATTTGACTAGACAATTCACTGATTATTCTACTATGTATTTTCAGTTTAAATTATCTAAACTGTTACTGACTAATCAACTACATTTCGACTAGACAATTCACTGACTATTCTAATATGTATTTGCAGTTTAAATTCTCTAAACTGTTACTGTATAATCAACTGTATTTTGACTAGACAATTCATTGATTATTGTACTATTTACACACAGTTTAAATTCTCTAAACTGTTACTGAATAATCAACTGTCTTTTGACTAGACAATTCACTGCTTATTCTATGTATTTGCAGTTTAAATTATCTAAACTGTTACTGAATAATCAACTGTCTTTTGACTAAACAATTCACTGATTATTCTACTATGTATTTGCAGTTTAAATTCTCTAAACTGTTACTGAATAATATACTACATTTCGACTAGACAATTCACTGATTATTCTACTATGTATTTGCAGTTTAAATTCTCTAAACTGATACTGACTAATCAACTACATTTTGACTAGACAATTCACTGATTATTCTACTATGTATTTGCAGTTTAAATTCTCTAAACTGTTACTGAATAATCAACTATCTTTTGACTAAACAATTCACTGATTATTCTACTATTTACACACAGTTTAAATTCTCTAAACTGTTACTGACTAATCAACTACTTTTGACTAGACAATTCACTGATTATTCTACTATGTATTTGCAGTTTAAATTATCTAAACTGTTACTGACTAATCAACTACATTTCGACTAGACAATTCACTGACTATTCTAATATGTATTTGCAGTTTAAATTCTCTAAACTGTTACTGTATAATCAACTGTATTTTGAATAGACAATTCATTGATTATTGTACTATTTACACACAGTTTAAATTCTCTAAACTGTTACTGAATAATCAACTGTCTTTTGACTAGACAATTCACTGCTTATTCTATGTATTTGCAGTTTAAATTATCTAAACTGTTACTGAATAATCAACTGTCTTTTGAATAGACAATTCACTGATTATTCTACTATGTATTTGCAGTTGAATTTATCTAAACTGTTACTGACTAATCAACTACATTTCGACTAGACAATTCACTGACTATTCTAATATGTATTTGCAGTTTAAATTCTCTAAACTGTTACTGTATAATCAACTGTATTTTGACTAGACAATTCATTGATTATTGTACTATTTACACACAGTTTAAATTCTCTAAACTGTTACTGAATAATCAACTGTCTTTTGACTAGACAATTCACTGCTTATTCTATGTATTTGAAGTTTAAATTATCTAAACTGTTACTGAATAATAAACGGTCTTTTGACTAAACAATTCACTGATTATTCTACTATGTATTTACAGTTTAAATTCTCTAAACTGTTACTGACTAATCAACTACATTTTGACTAGACAATTCACTGATTATTCTACTATGTATTTGCAGTTTAAATTCTCTAAACTGTTACTGAATAATAAATGGTCTTTTGACTAGACAATTCACTGATTATTCTACTATTTACACACAGTTTAAATTTTCTAAACTGTTCCTGAATAATCAACTGTATTTTGACTAAAAAATTCACTGATTATTCTACTATGTATTTGCAGTTTAAATTATCTAAACTGTTACTGAATAATCAACTGTCTTTTGACTAAACAATTCAATGATTATTCTACTATGTATTTGCAGTTTAAATTCTCTAAACTGTTACTGAATAATAAACTACATTTCGACTAGACAATTCACTGATTATTCTACTATGTATTTGCAGTTGAAATTCCCTAAACTGTTACTGAATATTAAACGGTCTTTTGACTAAACAATTCACTGATTATTCTACTATGTATTTGCAGTTTAAATTCTCTAAACTGTTACTGACTAATCAACTACTTTTGACTAGACAATTCACTGATTATTCTACTATGTATTTGCAGTTTAAATTATCTAAACTGTTACTGACTAATCAACTACATTTCGACTAGACAATTCACTGATTATTCTAATATGTATTTGCAGTTTAAATTCTCTAAACTGTTACTGTATAAACAACTGTATTTTGACTAGACAATTCATTGATTATTGTACTATTTACACACAGTTTAAATTCTCTAAACTGTTACTGAATAATCAACTGTCTTTTGACTAGACAATTCACTGCTTATTCTTGTATTTGCCGTTTAAATTATCTAAACTGTTACTGAATAATAAACTACATTTCGACTAGACAATTCACTGATTATTCTACTATGTATTTGCAGTTGAAATTCCCTAAACTGTTACTGAATAAAAAACAGTCTTTTGACTAAACAATTCACTGATTATTCTACTATGTATTTACAGTTTAAATTCTCTAAACTGTTACTGACTAATCAACTACATTTTGACTAGACAATTCACTGATTATTCTACTGTGTATTTGCAGTTTAAATTATCTAAACTGTTACTGAATAATAAATGGTCTTTTGACTAGACAATTCACTGATTATTCTACTATTTACACACAGTTTAAATTCAATAAACTGTTCCTGAATAATCAACTGTATTTTGACTAAACAATTCACTGATTATTCTACTATGTATTTGCAGTTGAAATTCCCTAAACTGTTACTGAATAATAAACGGTCTTTTGACTAAACAATTCACTGATTATTCTACTATGTATTTACAGTTTAAATTCTCTAAACTGATACTGACTAATCAACTACATTTTGACTAGACAATTTACTGATTATTCTACTATGTATTTGCAGTTTAAATTATCTAAACTGTTACTGAATAATAAATGGTCTTTTGACTAGACAATTCACTGATTATTCTACTATTTACACACAGTTTAAATTTTCTAAACTGTTCCTGAATAATCAACTGTATTTTGACTAAAAAATTCACTGATTATTCTACTATGTATTTTCAGTTTAAATTATCTAAACTGTTACTGAATAATCAACTGTCTTTTGACTAAACAAATCACTGATTATTCTACTATGTATTTGCAGTTTAAATTCTCTAAACTGTTACTGAATAATAAACTACATTTCGACTAGACAATTCACTGATTATTCTACTATGTATTTGCAGTTGAAATTCCCTAAACTGTTACTGAATAATAAACGGTCTTTTGACTAAACAATTCACTGATTATTCTACTATGTATTTACAGTTTAAATTCTCTAAACTGTTACTGACTAATCAACTACTTTTGACTAGACAATTCACTGATTATTCTACTATGTATTTGCAGTTTAAATTATCTAAACTGTTACTGACTAATCAACTACATTTCGACTAGACAATTCACTGATTATTCTAATATGTATTTGCAGTTTAAATTCTCTAAACTGTTACTGTATAATCAACTGTATTTTGACTAGACAATTCACTGATTATTCTACTATGTATTAGCAGTTTAAATTCTCTAAACTGTTACTGAATAATCAACTGTTTTTTGACTAAACAATTCACTGATTATTCTACAATTTACACACAGTTTAAATTCTCTAAACTGTTCCTGAATAATCAACTGTATTTTGACTAAACAATTCACTGATTATTCTACTATGTATTTGCAGTTTAAATTCTCTAAACTGTTACTGTATAATCAACTGTATTTTGACTAGACAATTCATTGATTATAGTACTATTTACACACAGTTTAAATTCTCTAAACTGTTACTGAATAATCAACTGTCTTTTGACTAGACAATTCACTGCTTATTCTATGTATTTGCAGTTTAAATTATCTAAACTGTTACTGAATAATCAACTGTCTTTTGACTAAACAATTCACTGATTATTCTACTATGTATTTGCAGTTTAAATTCTCTAAACTGTTACTGAATAATAAACTACATTTCGACTAGACAATTCACTGATTATTCTACTATGTATTTGCAGTTGAAATTCCCTAAACTGTTACTGAATAATAAACGGTCTTTTGACTAAACAATTCACTGATTATTCTACTTTGTATTTACAGTTTAAATTCTCTAAACTGTTACTGTTACCAAATATCAGACATAGTATATGTAGTTGGCGACTTTAATGGTAGAACTGGTTCGGAGGACGATTACATATCTGCTGACGAAAATGACACATGGAACAATAATCTATTTCTGGAAGACAACATCCGGATTGAAAGTAGAACGAATTCTGATTGTATACTAAATTGCTACGGTAAAGATATATTAGAATTTTGCAAAGAAACTGGTATGCGAATCACAAATGGTAGAATTGATAAAGAATCATCCAGTGGTTTTACATTTATCAGTTCACAAGGTAAAAGTGTATGTGATTACCTTCTTACTAACTCAAACAACTTTAAACTAATATCTTATTTAAGAATTGATGACCGTGTTGAATCGGATCATATGCCAATTGCCTTTAGTATTCAATTCAAAGACAAAGAACACACCAAAATGATTGTCAATGAAGATGACACGTTTACCCAGAGTACGTTCAAATGGTCCAACAGTTACATTAATGCATCCAAAGTCAGATGGGAACATGATATCATTGAAACTATTGATAATGATTTTATGAATGCTATCTCTCAAAATAAAATTGATGAGGCAGTTTCACATTTATGTAAAATTTTTGAATACGTATGTAAAGGAATTAAGTATACACAAACAAGTAAGTCTTCAACTTCTACAAAACGAAACGAATGGTTTGATAAAGATTGTAAGAACCTTAAAATGCAGGTTAAACAATCATTAAAGAGATTTAGAATTATGCGCACTCAACCTTTTTTAAATAATTATATTCAGATAAAAAAGCAATATAAATCGCTATTAAAATGCAAAAAAAATAACTTTCATAAAAGAATACGCAAACAAATTATCGATTCACTCAATACAAAGGATAGCAAAACGTTTTGGATGAAGTTGAAGACAAAACAGAAATTATCTTGCGAACTTTCTATTAATCAATGTTATATTCATTTTAAGAACCTATTTAAAAACGATGAGTCTATTGGTAGCGCTGAGTTGCCAAAAATCACAGAATGCCAACAGAATGAAGACGATGATAATTTAGACCACGACATAACGGTGGATGAAATAAAAAAAGCATTTAATTCTCAAAATAGTGGAAAAGCTCCCGGCATTGATGGAATGAATTTTGAATTTTTGCTAAACGCCCCCAACATTATTTTTGATATTTTAAAAATTCTTTTTAACGCCATATTTTTAGTTGAAAAATTTCCCAAACAATGGGCAACAAGCTTAATCGTTCCAATTTTTAAAAATGGAGATAAAAACAAACCTGAAAATTATAGAGGTATTTCTTTAATTCCAATCCTAGGAAAAATATTTTTAAATATTCTTAATTCTAGGTTAACACAATTTACAAATAGTAAAAAGTTAATTCATGAGGAACAAGCAGGCTTTCGTAAGGGATATAGAACGACAGATAATATATTCATTTTAGATACCCTCATCTCTAAATACTTAGATAAAAAGCGGGGTAGGATTTTTGTTTGTTTTGTTGATCTTAAACGTGCCTTTGACTCTATAAATCATACACTTTTACTACATAAGTTGAAATGTATCGGTGTTTCAGGCAGAATGTTACACATAATAAATTCCTTATACCAAAACTTATCTGCTCATGTTAAAATTGGCAACAAACTTAGTCCATCTTTTAATTGTTCGATTGGAGTACAACAAGGTTCTCCGTTGTCGTCTTTACTCTTTAATATTTACATTAATGATTTGAGTGGTATACTTAATCAGGTAAACGATTTCATTCAAATTGGAGATTGTCATATGAATCATCTTCTTTATGCAGATGACTTAGTGCTTGTTAGTGATACGGTGAAAGGTCTCCAAAAATTAATAAATAAACTTGAACTTTATTGTGATACTTGGAAACTTACTGTAAACACTACAAAATCCAAAATTATGGTTTTTAAAAATGGCCGCAATTTAAGGAACATTGAAAAATGGAAGTATAAAAATATTCAATTAAAAATTGTTAATTCGTATAATTATCTTGGTGTTATTTTTAGTTCAAATGGTGCATGGAACAACTCAATGCAACATAATCAACAAAAAGCAAATCAAAGTTTATTCTGCTTAAAATCATTCATTTATCGTAACTTATCTTTTCTTCCAATTAATACATGGAACCATATTTTTGATGTGAAAATACTTCCTATTTTAACGTATGGAAGCGAAATCTGGGGAATGTCAGATAGCACAAACATTATAGAAAAAACACATACTAAATTTTGTAGATATTTATTGCAAGTTGGAAAAAATGCACCAAATGCCGCTGTTACTTCTGAGTTAGGTAGATTACCACTTTCTTTGGATTGTTTAGTTACAGTTATAAGATTTTGGTTACATATTATTACTTTAGATCATGACAGATTCATTTTTAAGTGTTATGAGTTTCAACTTAGAAAAGTTAACCGTAATGAGAATTGTTGGGCACAACAGGTCAAACACTTACTCTTTTCTACTGGTTTTGGTTATATATGGTTACAACAATATGTTAATAGTAAAGGTTTATTTTTGAGAGAATTTAAGTTGCGCTTATGTGATATTGAAAAACAAAAATGCATTCAAAAATTTAGTTTACATAATAAGTTAAGGCTCTTTTCTCTTTATAAAAAAGAAATATGTTTAAGTTATCACTTGACCAACATCATTAATTTTAAACAAAGAAGATTATTAACTAAGTTACGTTTAGGGATATTAGAGCTAGAAATTGAAAAGGGCAGATGGGAGGGTGTAGAAAGATATAAGAGAACGTGTAAATTATGTAAAAAGAACATTGTTGAGGATGAATATCATTTTATTTTGCAATGCACATTTTACAATGATTTAAGAAAAAGTTTTATTCCAAGATTTATTCGTGTTTTTCCTTCTATTAATAAGCTTTGTTTATTACTTTCCAACACAAATTTTACTTATAATTTAGGAAAATACGTCTACTTTGCTTTTGAAAGAAGAAACCATTATCTTAAGTTATAGTTAATTTTTATTTGTTTGTATTAGGGCCAAAGGCCAATATACTTTGAACCAATAAATTCCCTGAAAAGGGAAAGAAGAAGAAGAAGACTAATCAACTACATTTTGACTAGACAATTCACTGATTATTCTACTATGTATTTGCAGTTTAAATTCTCTAAACTGTTACTGAATAATCAACTGTCTTTTGACAAAACAATTCACTGATTATTCTACTATTTACACACAGTTTAAATTATCTAAACTGTTACTGAATAATCAACTGTCTTTTGACTAAACAATTCAATGATTATTCTACTATGTATTTGCAGTTTAAATTCTCTAAACTGTTACTGAATAATCAACTGTTTTTTGACTAAAAAATTCACTGATTATTCTACTATGTATTTGCAGTTTAAATTTTCTAAACTGTTACTGACTAATCAACTACATTTTGACTAGACAATTCACTGATTATTCTACTATGTATTTGCAGTTTAAATTCTCTAAACTGTTACTTACTAATCAACTACATTTTGACTAGACAATTCACTGATTATTCTACTATGTATTTGCAGTTTAAATTATCTAAACTGTTACTGACTAATCAACTACATTTCGACTAGACAATTCACTGATTATTCTAATATGTATTTGCAGTTTAAATTCTCTAAACTGTTACTGTATAATCAACTGTATTTTGACTAGACAATTCATTGATTATTGTACTATTTACACACAGTTTAAATTCTCTAAACTGTTCCTGAATAATCAACTGTCTTTTGACTAAACAATTCACTGATTATTCTACAATTTACACACAGTTTAAATTCTCTAAACTGTTACTGACTAATCAACTACATTTTGACTAGACAATTCACTGATTATTCTACTATGTATTAGCAGTTTAAATTCTCTAAACTGTTACTGAATAATCAACTGTCTTTTGATTAAACAATTCACTGATTATTCTACAATTTACACACAGTTTAAATTCTCTAAACTGTTACTGACTAATCAACTACATTTTGACTAGACAATTCACTGATTATTCTACTATGTATTAGCAGTTTAAATTCTCTAAACTGTTACTGAATAATCAACTGTCTTTTGACTAAACAATTCACTGATTATTCTACAATTTACACACAGTTTAAATTCTCTAAACTGTTCCTGAATAATCAACTGTATTTTGACTAAACAATTCACTGATTATTCTACTATGTATTTGCAGTTTAAATTCTCTAAACTGTTACTGAATAATCAACTGTCTTTTGACTAAACAATTCACTGATTATTCTACTATGTATTTGAAGTTTAAATTCTCTAAACTGTTACTGAATAATCAACTGTCTTTTGACTAAACAATTCACTGATTATTCTACTATGTATTTGCAGTTTAAATTCTCTAAACTGTTACTGACTAATCAACTACATTTCGACTAGACAATTCACTGATTATTCTACTATGTATTTGCAGTTTAAATTCTCTAAACTTTTACTGACTAATCAACTACATTTGACTAGACAATTCACTGATTATTCTACTATGTATTTTCAGTTTAAATTATCTAAACTGTTACTGACTAATCAACTACATTTCGACTAGACAATTCACTGATTATTCTAATATGTATTTGCAGTTTAAATTCTCTAAACTGTTACTGTATAATCAACTGTATTTTGACTAGACAATTCATTGATTATTGTACTATTTACACACAGTTTAAATTCTTTAAACTGTTACTGAATAAACAACTGTCTTTTGACTAGACAATTCACTGCTCATTCTATTTATTTGCAGTTTAAATTATCTAAACTGTTACTGAATAATCAACTGTCTTTTGACTAAACAATTCACTGATTATTCTACTATGTATTTGCAGTTTAAATTCTCTAAACTGTTACTGAATAATAAACTACATTTCGACTAGACAATTCATTGATTATTCTACTATGTATTTGCAGTTTAAATTCTCTAAACTGATACTGACTAATCAACTACATTTTGACTAGACAATTCACTGATTATTCTACTATGTATTTGCAGTTTAAATTCTCTAAACTGTTACTGAATAATCAAATGTCTTTTGACTAAACAATTCACTGATTATTCTACTATTTACACACAGTTTAAATTCTCTAAACTGTTATTGACTAATCAACTACTTTTGACTAGACAATTCACCTATTATTCTACTATGTATTTGCAGTTTAAATTATCTAAACTGTTACTGACTAATCAACTACATTTCGACTAGACAATTAACTGATTATTCTAATATGTATTTGCAGTTTAAATTCTCTAAACTGTTACTGTATAATCAACTGTATTTTGACTAGACAATTCATTGATTATTGTACTATTTACACACAGTTTAAATTCTCTAAACTGTTACTGAATAATCAACTGTCTTTTGACTAGACAATTCACTGCTTATTCTATGTATTTGCAAAATAAATTATCTAAACTGTTACTGAATAATCAAATTTCTTTTGACTAAACAATTCACTGATTATTCTACTATGTCTTTGCAGTTTAAATTCTCTAAACTGTTACTGAATAATAAACTACATTTCGACTAGACAATTCACTGATTATTCTACTATGTATTTGCAATTGAAATTCCCTAAACTGTTACTGAATAATAAACGGTCTTTTGACTAAACAATTCACTGATTATTCTACTATGTATTTACAGTTTAAATTCTCTAAACTGTTACTGACAAATCAACTACATTTTGTCTAGACAATTCACTGATTATTCTACTATGTATTTGCAGTTTAAATTATCTAAACTGTTACTGAATAATAAATGGTCTTTTGACTAGACAATTCACTGATTATTCTACTATTTACACACAGTTTAAATTTTCTAAACTGTTCCTGAATAATCAACTGTATTTTGACTAAAAAATTCACTGATTATTCTACTGTGTATTTGCAGTTTAAATTATCTAAACTGTTACTGAATAATCAACTGTCTTTTGACTAAACAATTCACTGATTATTCTACTATGTATTTGCAGTTTAAATTCTCTAAACTGTTACTGAATAATAAACTATATTTCGACTAGACAATTCACTGATTATTCTACTATGTATTTGCAGTTGAAATTCCCTAAACTGTTACTGAATAATAAACGGTCTTTTGACTAAACAATTCACTGATTATTCTACTATGCATTTACAGTTTAAATTCTCTAAACTGTTACTGAATAATCAACTGTCTTTTGACTAGACAATTCACTGCTTATTCTATGTATTTGCAGTTTAAATTATCTAAACTGTTACTGAATAATCAACTGTCTTTTGACTAAACAATTCACTGATTTTTCTACTATGTATTTGCAGTTTAAATTCTCTAAACTGTTACTGAATAATAAACTACATTTCGACTAGACAATTCACTGATTATTCTACTATGTATTTGCAGTTGAAATTCCCTAAACTGTTACTGGATAATAAACGGTCTTTTGACTAAACAATTCACTGATTATTCTACTATGTATTTACAGTTTAAATTCTGTAAACTGTTACTGACTAATCAACTACATTTTGACTAGACAATTCACTGATTATTCTACTATGTATTTGCAGTTTAAATTATCTAAACTGTTACTGAATAATAAATGGCCTTTTGACTAGACAATTCACTGATTATTCTACTATTTACACACAGTTTAAATTCTCTAAACTGTTCCTTAATAATCAACTGTATTTTGACTAAAAAATTCACTGATTATTCTACTATGTATTTGCAGTTTAAATTCTCTAAACTGTTACTGAAAAATCAACTGTCTTTTGACTAAAAAATTTACTGATTATTCTACTATGTATTTGCAGTTTAAATTTTCTAAACTGTTACTTACTAATCAACTACATTTCGACTAGACAATTCACTGATTATTCTACTATGTATTTGCAGTTTAAATTCTCTAAACTGTTACTGACTAATAAACTACATTTTGACTAGACAATTCACTGATTATTCTACTATGTATTTGCAGTTTAAATTCTCTAAACTGTTACTGACTAATCAACTACATTTTGACTAGACAATTGACTGATTATTCTACTATGTATTTGCAGTTTAAATTCTCTAAACTGTTACTGAATAATCAACTGTCTTTTGACTAAACAATTCACTGATTATTCTACAATTTACACACAGTTTAAATTCTCTAAACTGTTCCTGAATAATCAACTGTATTTTGACTAAACAATTCACTGATTATTCTACTATGTATTTGCAGTTTAAATTCTCTAAACTGTAACTGAATAATCAACTGTCTTTTGACTAAACAATTCACTGATTATTCTACTATGTATTTGCAGTTTAAATTCTCTAAACTGTTACTGACTAATCAACTACATTTCGACTAGACAATTCACTGATTATTCTACTATGTATTTGCAGTTTAAATTATCTAAACTGTTACTGACTAATCAACTACTTTTGACTAGACAATTCACTGATTATTCTACTATGTATTTTCAGTTTAAATTATCTAAACTGTTACTGACTAATCAACTACATTTCGACTAGACAATTCACTGATTATTCTAATATGTATTTGCAGTTTAAATTCTCTAAACTGTTACTGTATAATCAACTGTATTTTGACTAGACAATTCATTGATTATTGTACTATTTACACACAGTTTAAATTATCTAAACTGTTACTGAATAATAAACGGTCTTTTGACTAGACAATTCACTGCTTATTCTATGTATTTGCAGTTTAAATTATCTAAACTGTTACTGAATAATCAACTGTCTTTTGACTAAACAATTCACTGCTTATTCTATGTATTTGCAGTTTAAATTATCTAAACTGTTACTGAATAATCAACTGTCTTTTGACTAAACAATTCACTGATTATTCTACTATGTATTTGCAGTTTAAATTCTCTAAACTGTTACTGAATAATAAACTACATTTCGACTAGACAATTCACTGATTATTCTACTATGTATTTGCAGTTTAAATTCTCTAAACTGTTACTGAATAATAAACGGTCTTTTGACTAGACAATTCACTGATTATTCTACTATGTATTTGCAGTTTAAATTATCTAAACTGTTACTGACTAATCAACTACATTTTGACTAGACAATTCACTGATTATTCTACTATTTACACACAGTTTAAATTCTCTAAACTGTTCCTGAATAATCAACTGTATTTTGACTAAACAATTCACTGATTATTCTACTATGTATTTGCAGTTTAAATTCTCTAAACTGTTACTGAATAATCAACTGTCTTTTGACTAAACAATTCACTGATTATTCTACTATGTATTTGCAGTTTAAATTATCTAAACTGTTACTGACAAATCAACTACATTTCGACTAGACAATTCACTGATTATTCTACTATGTATTTGCAGTTTAAATTCTCTAAACTGTTACTGACTAATCAACTACATTTTGACTAGACAATTCACTGATTATTCTACTATGTATTTGCAGTTTAAATTCTCTAAACTGTTACCGACTAATCAACTACATTTTGACTAGACAATTCACTGATTATTCTATTACGTATTTGCAGTTTAAATTCTGTAAACTGTTACTGAATAATCAACTGTCTTTTGACTAAACAATTCACTGATTATTCTACTATTTACACACAGTTTAAATTCTCTAAACTGTTCCTGAATAATCAACTGTATTTTGACTAAACAATTCACTGATTATTCTACTATGTATTTGCAGTTTAAATTCTCTAAACTGTTACTGAATAATCAACTGTCTTTTGACTAAACAATTCACTGATTATTCTACTATGTATTTGCAGTTTAAATTCTCTAAACTGTTACTGACTAATCAACTACATTTCGACTAGACAATTCACTGATTATTCTACTATGTATTTGCAGTTTAAATTATCTAAACTGTTACTGATTAATCAACTACATTTCGACTAGACAATTCACTGATTATTCTACTATGTATTTCCAGTTTAAATTATCTAAACTGTTACTGAATAATAAACGGTCTTTTGACTAGACAATTCACTGATTATTCTACTATGTATTTGCAGTTTAAATTATCTAAACTGTTACTGACTAATCAACTACATTTTGACTAGACAATTCACTGATTATTCTACTATGTATTTGCAGTTTAAATTCTCTAAACTGTTACTGACTAATCAACTACATTTTGACTAGACAATTCACTGATTATTCTACTATGTATTTGCAGTTTAAATTCTCTAAACTGTTACTGACTAATCAACTACATTTTGACTAGACAATTGACTGATTATTCTACTATGTATTTACAGTTTAAATTCTCTAAACTGTTACTGAATAATCAACTGTCTTTTGACTAAACAATTCACTGATTATTCTACAATTTACACACAGTTTAAATTCTCTAAACTGTTCCTGAATAATCAACTGTATTTTGACTATACAATTCACTGATTATTCTACTATGTATTTGCAGTTTAAATTCTCTAAACTGTAACTGAATAATCAACTGTCTTTTGACTAAACAATTCACTGATTATTCTACTATGTATTTGCAGTTTAAATTCTCTAAACTGTTACTGACTAATCAACTACATTTCGACTAGACAATTCAATGATTATTCTACTATGTATTTGCAGTTTAAATTATCTAAACTGTTACTGACTAATCAACTACTTTTGACTAGACAATTCACTGATTATTCTACTATGTATTTTCAGTTTAAATTATCTAAACTGTTACTGACTAATCAACTACATTTCGACTAGACAATTCACTGATTATTCTAATATGTATTTGCAGTTTAAATTCTCTAAACTGTTACTGTATAATCAACTGTATTTTGACTAGACAATTCATTGATTATTGTACTATTTACACACAGTTTAAATTATCTAAACTGTTACTGAATAATAAACGGTCTTTTGACTAGACAATTCACTGCTTATTCTATGTATTTGCAGTTTAAATTATCTAAACTGTTACTGAATAATCAACTGTCTTTTGACTAAACAATTCACTGCTTATTCTATGTATTTGCAGTTTAAATTATCTAAACTGTTACTGAATAATCAACTGTCTTTTGACTAAACAATTCACTGATTATTCTACTATGTATTTGCAGTTTAAATTCTCTAAACTGTTACTGAATAATAAACTACATTTCGACTAGACAATTCACTGATTATTCTATTATGTATTTGCAGTTTAAATTCTCTAAACTGTTACTGAATAATTAACGGTCTTTTGACTAGACAATTCACTGATTATTCTACTATGTATTTGCAGTTTAAATTCTCTAAACTGTTACTGACTAATCAACTACATTTTGACTAGACAATTCACTGATTATTCTACTATTTACACAGAGTTTAAATTCTCTAAACTGTTCCTGAATAATCAACTGTATTTTGACTAAACAATTCACTGATTATTCTACTATGTATTTGCAGTTTAAATTCTCTAAACTGTTACTGAATAATCAACTGTCTTTTGACTAAACAATTCACTGATTATTCTACTATGTATTTGCAGTTTAAATTATCTAAACTGTTACTGACAAATCAACTACATTTCGACTAGACAATTCACTGATTATTCTACTATGTATTTGCAGTTTAAATTCTCTAAACTGTTACTGACTAATCAACTACATTTTGACTAGACAATTCACTGATTATTCTACTATGTATTTGCTGTTTAAATTCTCTAAACTGTTACCGACTAATCAACTACATTTTGACTAGACAATTCACTGATTATTCTATTACGTATTTGCAGTTTAAATTCTGTAAACTGTTACTGAATAATCAACTGTCTTTTGACTAAACAATTCACTGATTATTCTACTATTTACACACAGTTTAAATTCTCTAAACTGTTCCTGAATAATCAACTGTATTTTGACTAAACAATTCACTGATTATTCTACTATGTATTTGCAGTTTAAATTCTCTAAACTGTTACTGAATAATCAACTGTCTTTTGACTAAACTATTCACTGATTATTCTACTATGTATTTGCAGTTTAAATTCTCTAAACTGTTACTGACTAATCAACTACATTTCGACTAGACAATTCACTGATTATTCTACTATGTATTTGCAGTTTAAATTATCTAAACTGTTACTGATTAATCAACTACATTTCGACTAGACAATTCACTGATTATTCTACTATGTATTTCCAGTTTAAATTATCTAAACTGTTACTGACTAATCAACTACATTTATACTAGACAATTCACTGATTCTTCAAATCGCATTTGGAGACGTTTTAGACCATGTTGTGATTTTCGAAAAAACTTGTTAACATAAAAACACCAAAGTGCTTAGAATAGCTTCAAATCGCATTTGGAGACGTTTTAGACCATTTTGTGAATTTCGATGAAACTTGTTTACACAAAAACATCAAAGTGCTTAAAATCACATTATAAACCGTTTTAGACCATTTTGAGCATTTCGATAACACTTTTCACACAAAAACATCAAAGAGCACAAAATAGCTTAATATCGAATTTAAAAACCTTTTAGACCATTTTGAGCATTTAGACAAAACTTTTTCACACAAAACACCAAAGTGCTTAGAATAGCTTCAAATCGCATTTGGAGACGTTTTAGACCATTTTGTGATTTTCGAAAAAACTTGTTAACATAAAAACACCAAAGTGATTAGAATAGCTTCAAATCGCATTTGGAGACGTTTTAGACCATTTTGTGATTTTCGAAAAAACTTGTTAACATAAAAACACCAAAGTGCTTAGAATAGCTTCAAATCGCATTTGTAGACGTTTTAGACCATTTTGTGATTTTCGAAAAAACTTGTTAACATAAAAACACCAAAGTTCTTAGAATAGCTTCAAATCGCATTTGGAGACGTTTTAGACCATTTTGTTATTTTCGAAAAAACTTGTTAACATAAAGAAACCAAAGTGCTTAGAATAGCGTCAACTCGTATTTGGAGACGTTTTAGACCATTTTGTGATTTTCGTAAAAACTTGTTAACATAAAAACACCAAAGTGCTTAGAATAGCTTCAAATCGCATTTGGAGACGTTTTAGACCATTTTGTGATTTTCGAAAAAAACTTGTTAACTTAAAAACACCAAAGTGCTTAGAATAGCTTCAAATCACATTTGGAGACGTTTTAGACCATTTTGTGAATTTCGAAAAAAACTTGTTAACATAAAAACACAAAAGTGCTTAGAATAGCTTCAAATCGCATTTGGAGACGTTTTAGACCATTTTGTGCATTTCGATGAAACTTGGTTACACAAAAACATCAAAGTGCTTAAAATCACATTATAAACCGTTTTAGACCATTTTGAGAATTTCGATAACACTGTTCACACAAAAACATCAAAAAGCACAAAATAGCTTAATATCGTATTTAAAAACGTTTTAGACCATTTTGAGCATTTCGACAAAACTTTTTTACACAAAACACCAAAGTGCTTAGAATAATTTCAAATCGCATTTGGAGACGTTTTAGACCAATTTGTGCATTTCGATGAAACTTGGTTACACAAAAACATCAAAGTGCTTAAAATCACCTTATAAACCGTTTTAGACCATTTTGAGCATTTCGATAACACTTTTCACACAAAAACATCAAAGAGCACAAAATAGCTTAATATCGAATTTAAAAACGTTTTAGACCATTATGAGCATTTAGACAAAACTTTTTCACACAAAACACCAAAGTGCTTAGTATAGCTTCAAATCGCATTCGGAGACGTTTTAGACCATTTTGTGATTTTCGAAAAAACTTGTTAACATAAAAACAACAAAGTGCTTAGAATAGCTTCAATTCACATTTGGAGACATTTTAGACCAATTTGTGATTTTCGAAAAAACTTGTCAACATAAAAACACCAAAGTGTTTAGAATAGCTTCAAATCGCATTTGGAGACGTTTTAAACCAATTTGTGTTTTTCGAAAAAACTTATCAACATAAAAACACCAAAGTGCTTAGAATAGCGTCAAATCGTATCAACTACATTTTGACTAGACAATTCACTGATTATTCTACTATGTATTTGCAGTTTAAATTATCTAAACTGTTACTGAATAATAAACGGTTTTTTGACTAGACAATTCACTGATTATTCTACTATTTACACACAGTTTAAATTCTCTAAACTGTTCCTGAATAATCAACTGTATTTTGACTAAAAAATTCACTGATTATTCTACTATGTATTTGCAGTTTAAATTCTCTAAACTGTTACTGAATAATCAACTGTCTTTTGACTAAACAATTCACTGATTATTCTACTATGTATTTGCAGTTTAAATTCTCTAAACTGTTACTGACTAATCAACTACATTTCGACTAGACAATTCACTGATTATTCTACTATGTATTTGCAGTTTAAATTCTCTAAACTGTTACTGACTAATCAACTACATTTTGACTAGACAATTCACTGATTATTCTACTATGTATTTGCAGTTTAAATTCTCTAAACTGTTACCGACTAATCAACTACATTTTGACTAGACAATTCACTGATTATTCTATTATGTATTTACAGTTTAAATTCTCTAAACTGTTACTGAATAATCAACTGTCTTTTGACTAAACAATTCACTGATTATTCTACTATTTACACACAGTTTAAATTCTCTAAACTGTTACTGAATAATCAACTACATTTCGACTAGACAATTCACTGAATATTCTACTATGTATTTGCAGTTTAAATTATCTAAACTGTTACTGATTAATCAACTACATTTCGACTAGACAATTCACTGATTATTCTACTATGTATTTCCAGTTTAAATTATCTAAACTGTTACTGACTAATCAACTACATTTCGACTAGACAATTCACTGATTCTTCAAATCGCATTTGGAAACGTTTTAGACCATGTTGTGATTTTCGAAAAAACTTGTTAACATAAAAACACCAAAGTGCTTAGAATAGCTTCAAATCGCATTTGGAGACGTTTTAGACCATTTTGTGAATTTCGATGAAACTTGTTTACACAAAAACATCAAAGTGCTTAAAATCACATTATAAACCGTTTTAGACCATTTTGAGCATTTCGATAACACTTTTCACACAAAAACATCAAAGAGCACAAAATAGCTTAATATCGAATTTAAAAACCTTTTAGACCATTTTGAGCATTTAGACAAAACTTTTTCACACAAAACACCAAAGTGCTTAGAATAGCTTCAAATCGCATTTGGAGACGTTTTAGACCATTTTGTGATTTTCGAAAAAACTTGTTAACATAAAAACACCAAAGTGATTAGAATAGCTTCAAATCGCATTTGGAGACGTTTTAGACCATTTTGTGATTTTCGAAAAAACTTGTTAACATAAAAACACCAAAGTGCTTAGAATAGCTTCAAATCGCATTTGTAGACGTTTTAGACCATTTTGTGATTTTCGAAAAAACTTGTTAACATAAAAACACCAAAGTTCTTAGAATAGCTTCAAATCGCATTTGGAGACGTTTTAGACCATTTTGTTATTTTCGAAAAAACTTGTTAACATAAAGAAACCAAAGTGCTTAGAATAGCGTCAACTCGTATTTGGAGACGTTTTAGACCATTTTGTGATTTTCGTAAAAACTTGTTAACATAAAAACACCAAAGTGCTTAGAATAGCTTCAAATCGCATTTGGAGACGTTTTAGACCATTTTGTGATTTTCGAAAAAAACTTGTTAACTTAAAAACACCAAAGTGCTTAGAATAGCTTCAAATCACATTTGGAGACGTTTTAGACCATTTTGTGAATTTCGAAAAAAACTTGTTAACATAAAAACACAAAAGTGCTTAGAATAGCTTCAAATCGCATTTGGAGACGTTTTAGACCATTTTGTGCATTTCGATGAAACTTGGTTACACAAAAACATCAAAGTGCTTAAAATCACATTATAAACCGTTTTAGACCATTTTGAGCATTTCGATAACACTGTTCACACAAAAACATCAAAAAGCACAAAATAGCTTAATATCGTATTTAAAAACGTTTTAGACCATTTTGAGCATTTCGACAAAACTTTTTTACACAAAACACCAAAGTGCTTAGAATAATTTCAAATCGCATTTGGAGACGTTTTAGACCAATTTGTGCATTTCGATGAAACTTGGTTACACAAAAACATCAAAGTGCTTAAAATCACCTTATAAACCGTTTTAGACCATTTTGAGCATTTCGATAACACTTTTCACACAAAAACATCAAAGAGCACAAAATAGCTTAATATCGTATTTAAAAACGTTTTAGACCATTTTGTGCATTTCGATGAAACTTGGTTACACAAAAACATCAAAGTGCTTAAAATCACCTTATAAACCGTTTTAGACCATTTTGAGCATTTCGATAACACTTTTCACACAAAAACATCAAAGAGCACAAAATAGCTTAATATCGAATTTAAAAACGTTTTAGACCATTATGAGCATTTAGACAAAACTTTTTCACACAAAACACCAAAGTGCTTAGTATAGCTTCAAATCGCATTCGGAGACGTTTTAGACCATTTTGTGATTTTCGAAAAAACTTGTTAACATAAAAACAACAAAGTGCTTAGAATAGCTTCAATTCACATTTGGAGACATTTTAGACCAATTTGTGATTTTCGAAAAAACTTGTCAACATAAAAACACCAAAGTGTTTAGAATAGCTTCAAATCGCATTTGGAGACGTTTTAAACCAATTTGTGTTTTTCGAAAAAACTTATCAACATAAAAACACCAAAGTGCTTAGAATAGCGTCAAATCGTATCAACTACATTTTGACTAGACAATTCACTGATTATTCTACTATGTATTTGCAGTTTAAATTATCTAAACTGTTACTGAATAATAAACGGTTTTTTGACTAGACAATTCACTGATTATTCTACTATTTACACACAGTTTAAATTCTCTAAACTGTTCCTGAATAATCAACTGTATTTTGACTAAAAAATTCACTGATTATTCTACTATGTATTTGCAGTTTAAATTCTCTAAACTGTTACTGAATAATCAACTGTCTTTTGACTAAACAATTCACTGATTATTCTACTATGTATTTGCAGTTTAAATTCTCTAAACTGTTACTGACTAATCAACTACATTTCGACTAGACAATTCACTGATTATTCTACTATGTATTTGCAGTTTAAATTCTCTAAACTGTTACTGACTAATCAACTACATTTTGACTAGACAATTCACTGATTATTCTACTATGTATTTGCAGTTTAAATTCTCTAAACTGTTACTGACTAATCAACTACATTTCGACTAGACAATTCACTGATTCTTCAAATCGCATTTGGAAACGTTTTAGACCATGTTGTGATTTTCGAAAAAACTTGTTAACATAAAAACACCAAAGTGCTTAGAATAGCTTCAAATCGCATTTGGAGACGTTTTAGACCATTTTGTGCATTTCGATGAAACTTGGTTACAGAAAAACATCAAAGTGCTTAAAATCACATTATAAACCGTTTTAGACCATTTTTAGCATTTCGATAACACTTTTCACACAAAAACATCAAAGAGCACAAAATAGCTTAATATCGAATTTAAAAACCTTTTAGACCATTTTGAGCATTTAGACAAAACTTTTTCACACAAAACACCAAAGTGCTTAGAATAGCTTCAAATCGCATTTGGAGACGTTTTAGACCATTTTGTGATTTTCGAAAAAACTTGTTAACATAAAAACACCAAAGTGATTAGAATAGCTTCAAATCGCATTTGGAGACGTTTTAGACCATTTTGTGATTTTCGAAAAAACTTGTTAACATAAAAACACCAAAGTGCTTAGAATAGCTTCAAATCGCATTTGTAGACGTTTTAGACCATTTTGTGATTTTCGAAAAAACTTGTTAACATAAAAACACCAAAGTTCTTAGAATAGCTTCAAATCGCATTTGGAGACGTTTTAGACCATTTTGTTATTTTCGAAAAAACTTGTTAACATAAAGAAACCAAAGTGCTTAGAATAGCGTCAACTCGTATTTGGAGACGTTTTAGACCATTTTGTGATTTTCGTAAAAACTTGTTAACATAAAAACACCAAAGTGCTTAGAATGGGTATTGCTAAACACCGCAAACCCCGCAAACCCCCGCAAACCTCCAAAAAAACATAGCAAACCCCATCGAACCAACATAAAAGTGATTGAATCATGTAGTGTACAACCTACTGGGTATATCAATGTAAAAAAAAAATTAAATTTCTACTGTTAACAACTTATTTTTGGGGTAAAACATCATTTTTTGGTCAAAAATGATTGCTAAACCCCGCAAACCTCCAAAAAAATATAGCAAACCCCACCGAACCAACATAAAAGTGATTGAATCATGTAGTGTACAACCCACTGGGTATATCCATGTAAAAAAAATATTAAATTTCTACTGTTAACTATTTATTTTTGGGGTAAAACATCATTTTTTGGTCAAAAATGATTGCTAATTTTTAACCAAAAAATGATGTTTTCTCCGCAAAAAAGTAGTTAACAGTAGAAATTTAATATTTATATACCCAGTGGGTCGTACACTACATTATTCAATCACTTTAATGTTGGTTCGGTGGGGTTTGCTATGGTTTTTTGGAGGTTTTCGGGGTTTAACAATCATTTTTGACCAAAAAATGATGTTTTACCCCAAAAATAAGTTGTTAACAGTAGAAATTTAATTTTTTTTTTTACATGGATATACCCAGTGGGTTGTACACTACATGATTCAATCACTTTTATATTGGTTCGGTGGGGTTTGCTATGTTTTTTTGGAGGTTTGCGGGGGTTTGCGGGGTTTGCGGTGTTTAGCAATACCCCCAACAATAGCTTCAAATCGCATTTGGAGACGTTTTAGACCATTTTGTGATTTTCGAAAAAAACTTGTTAACTTAAAAACACCAAAGTGCTTAGAATAGCTTCAAATCACATTTGGAGACGTTTTAGACCATTTTGTGAATTTCGAAAAAAACTTGTTAACATAAAAACACAAAAGTGCTTAGAATAGCTTCAAATCGCATTTGGAGACGTTTTAGACCATTTTGTGCATTTCGATGAAACTTGGTTACACAAAAACATCAAAGTGCTTAAAATCACATTATAAACCGTTTTAGACCATTTTGAGCATTTCGATAACACTGTTCACACAAAAACATCAAAAAGCACAAAATAGCTTAATATCGTATTTAAAAACGTTTTAGACCATTTTGAGCATTTCGACAAAACTTTTTTACACAAAACACCAAAGTGCTTAGAATAATTTCAAATCGCATTTGGAGACGTTTTAGACCAATTTGTGCATTTCGATGAAACTTGGTTACACAAAAACATCAAAGTGCTTAAAATCACCTTATAAACCGTTTTAGACCATTTTGAGCATTTCGATAACACTTTTCACACAAAAACATCAAAGAGCACAAAATAGCTTAATATCGAATTTAAAAACGTTTTAGACCATTATGAGCATTTAGACAAAACTTTTTCACACAAAACACCAAAGTGCTTAGTATAGCTTCAAATCGCATTCGGAGACGTTTTAGACCAATTTGTGATTTTCGAAAAAACTTGTTAACATAAAAACAACAAAGTGCTTAGAATAGCTTCAATTCACATTTGGAGACATTTTAGACCAATTTGTGATTTTCGAAAAAACTTGTCAACATAAAAACACCAAAGTGTTTAGAATAGCTTCAAATCGCATTTGGAGACGTTTTAAACCAATTTGTGTTTTTCGAAAAAACTTATCAACATAAAAACACCAAAGTGCTTAGAATAGCGTCAAATCGTATCAACTACATTTTGACTAGACAATTCACTGATTATTCTACTATGTATTTGCAGTTTAAATTATCTAAACTGTTACTGAATAATAAACGGTTTTTTGACTAGACAATTCACTGATTATTCTACTATTTACACACAGTTTAAATTCTCTAAACTGTTCCTGAATAATCAACTGTATTTTGACTAAAAAATTCACTGATTATTCTACTATGTATTTGCAGTTTAAATTCTCTAAACTGTTACTGAATAATCAACTGTCTTTTGACTAAACAATTCACTGATTATTCTACTATGTATTTGCAGTTTAAATTCTCTAAACTGTTACTGACTAATCAACTACATTTCGACTAGACAATTCACTGATTATTCTACTATGTATTTGCAGTTTAAATTCTCTAAACTGTTACTGACTAATCAACTACATTTTGACTAGACAATTCACTGATTATTCTACTATGTATTTGCAGTTTAAATTCTCTAAACTGTTACCGACTAATCAACTACATTTTGACTAGACAATTCACTGATTATTCTATTATGTATTTACAGTTTAAATTCTCTAAACTGTTACTGAATAATCAACTGTCTTTTGACTAAACAATTCACTGATTATTCTACTATTTACACACAGTTTAAATTCTCTAAACTGTTACTGAATAATCAACTACATTTCGACTAGACAATTCACTGATTATTCTACTATGTATTTGCAGTTTAAATTATCTAAACTGTTACTGATTAATCAACTACATTTCGACTAGACAATTCACTGATTATTCTACTATGTATTTCCAGTTTAAATTATCTAAACTGTTACTGACTAATCAACTACATTTCGACTAGACAATTCACTGATTCTTCAAATCGCATTTGGAGACGTTTTAGACCATGTTGTGATTTTCGAAAAAACTTGTTAACATAAAAACACCAAAGTGCTTAGAATAGCTTCAAATCGCATTTGGAGACGTTTTAGACCATTTTGTGCATTTCGATGAAACTTGGTTACACAAAAACATCAAAGTGCTTAAAATCACATTATAAACCGTTTTAGACCATTTTTAGCATTTCGATAACACTGTTCACACAAAAACATCAAAGAGCACAAAATAGCTTAATATCGTATTTAAAAACGTTTTAGACCATTTTGAGCATTTCCACAAAACTTTTTCACACAAAACACCAAAGTGATTAGAATAGCTTCAAATCGCATTTGGAGACGTTTTAGACCATTTTGTGATTTTCGAAAAAACTTGTTAACATAAAAACATCAAAGTGTACAGAATAGCTTCAAATCGCATTCGGAGACGTTTTAGACCAATTTGTGATTTTCGAAAAAACTTGGTTACACAAAAACATCAAAGTGCTTAAAATCACATTATAAACCGTTTTAGACCATTTTGAGCATTTCGATAACACTTTTCACACAAAAACATCAAAGGGCACAAAATAGCTTAATATCATATTTAAAAACGTTTTAGACCATTTTGAGATTTTCGAAAAAACTTGGTTACACAAAAACATCAAAGTGCTTAAAATCACATTATAAACCGTTTTAGACCATTTTGAGCATTTCGATAACACTTTTCACACAAAAACATCAAAGAGCACAAAATAGCTTAATATCGTATTTAAAAACGGTTTAGACCATTTTGATCATTTAGACAAAACTTTTTCAAACAAAACACCAAAGTGCTTAGAATAGCTTCAAATCGCATTTGGAGACGTTTTAGACCATTTTGTGATTTTCGAAAAAACTTGTTAACATAAAAACACCAAAGTTCTTAGAATAGCTTCAAATCGCATTTGGAGACGTTTTAGACCATTTTGTGATTTTCGAAAAACTTGTTAACATAAAAACACAAAAGTGCTTAGAATAGCTTCAAATCGCATTTGGAGACATTTTAGACCAATTTGTGATTTTCGAAAAAACTTGTCAACATAAAAACACCAAAGTGTTTAGAATAGCTTCAAATCGCATTTGGAGACGTTTTAGACCATTTTGTGATTTTCGAAAAAACTTGGTTACACAAAAACATCAAAGTGCTTAGAAAAGCTTAAAATCGCATTTGGAGACGTTTTAGACCATTTTGTGCATTTCGATGAAACTTGGTTACACAAAAACATCAAAGTGCTTAAAATCACATTATAAACCGTTTTAGACCATTTTGAGCATTTCGATAACACTGTTCACACAAAAACATCAAAGAGCACAAAATAGCTTAATATCGTATTTAAAAACGTTTTAGACCATTTTGAGCATTTCGACAAAACTTTTTTACACAAAACACCAAAGTGCTTAGAATAATTTCAAATCGCATTTGGAGACGTTTTAGACCAATTTGTGCATTTCGATGAAACTTGGTTACACAAAAACATCAAAGTGCTTAAAATCACATTATAAACCGTTTTAGACCATTTTGAGCATTTCGATAACACTTTTCACACAAAAACATCAAAGAGCACAAAATAGCTTAATATCGAATTTAAAAACTTTTTAGACCATTTTGAGCATTTAGACAAAACTTTTTCACACAAAACACCAAAGTGCTTAGAATAGCTTCAAATCGCATTTGGAGACGTTTTAGACCATTTTGTGATTTTCGAAAAAACTTGTTAACATAAAAACACCAAAGTGATTAGAATAGCTTCAAATCGAATTTGGAGACGTTTTAGACCATTTTGTGATTTTCGAAAAAACTTGTTAACATAAAAACACCAAAGTGCTTTGAATAGCTTCAAATCGTATTTGGAGACGTTTTAGACCATTTTGTGATTTTCGAAAAAACTTGTTAACATAAAAACACCAAAGTTCTTAGAATAGCTTCAAATCGCATTTGGAGACGTTTTAGACCATTTTGTTATTTTCGAAAAAACTTGTTAACATAAAGAAACCAAAGTGCTTAGAATAGCGTCAACTCGTATTTGTAGACGTTTTAGACCATTTTGTGATTTTCGTAAAAACTTGTTAACATAAAAACACCAAAGTGCTTAGAATAGCTTCAAATCGCATTTAGAGACGTTTTAGACCATTTTGTGATTTTCGAAAAAAACTTGTTAACTTAAAAACACCAAAGTGCTTAGAATAGCTTCAAATCACATTTGGAGACGTTTTAGACCATTTTGTGATTTTCGAAAAAAACTTGTTAACATAAAAACACAAAAGTGCTTAGAATAGCTTCAAATCGCATTTGGAGACGTTTTAGACCATTTTGTGCATTTCGATGAAACTTGGTTACACAAAAACATCAAAGTGCTTAAAATCACATTATAAACCGTTTTAGACCATTTTGAGCATTTCGATAACACTGTTCACACAAAAACATCAAAAAGCACAAAATAGCTTAATATCGTATTTAAAAACGTTTTAGACCATTTTGAGCATTTCGACAAAACTTTTTTACACAAAACACCAAAGTGCTTAAAATAATTTCAAATCGCATTTGGAGACGTTTTAGACCAATTTGTGCATTTCGATGAAACTTGGTTACACACAAACATCAAAGTGCTTAAAATCACCTTCTAAACCGTTTTAGACCATTTTGAGCATTTCGATAACACTTTTCACACAAAAACATCAAAGAGCACAAAATAGCTTAATATCGAATTTAAAAACGTTTTAGACCATTTTGAGCATTTAGACAAACCTTTTTCACACAAAACACCAAAGTGCTTAGTATAGCTTCAAATCGCATTTGGAGACGTTTTAGACCATTTTGTGATTTTCGAAAAAACTTGTTAACATAAAAACAACAAAGTGCTTAGAATAGCTTCAATTCGCATTTGGAGACATTTTAGACCAATTTGTGATTTTCGAAAAAACTTGTCAACATAAAAACACCAAAGTGTTTAGAATAGCTTCAAATCGCATTTGGAGACGTTTTAAACCAATTTGTGTTTTTCGAAAAAACTTATCAACATAAAAACACCAAAGTGCTTAGAATAGCGTCAAATCGTATCAACTACATTTTGACTAGACAATTCACTGATTATTCTACTATGTATTTGCAGTTTAAATTATCTAAACTGTTACTGAATAATAAACGGTTTTTTGACTAGACAATTCACTGATTATTCTACTATTTACACACAGTTTAAATTCTCTAAACTGTTCCTGAATAATCAACTGTATTTTGACTAAAAAATTCACTGATTATTCTACTATGTATTTGCAGTTTAAATTCTCTAAACTGTTACTGAATAATCAACTGTCTTTTGACTAGACAATTCACTGATTATTCTACTATGTATTTGCAGTTTAAATTCTCTAAACTGTTACTGACTAATCAACTACATTTTGACTAGACAATTCACTGATTATTCTATTATGTATTTACAGTTTAAATTCTCTAAACTGTTACTGAATAATCAACTGTCTTTTGACTAAACAATTCACTGATTATTCTACTATTTACACACAGTTTAAATTCTCTAAACTGTTCCTGAATAATCAACTGTATTTTGACTAAACAATTGACTGATTATTCTACTATGTAATTGCAGTTTAAATTCTCTAAACTGTTACTGAATAATCAACTGTCTTTTGACTAAAAAATTCACTGATTATTCTACTATGTATTTGCAGTTTAAATTCTCTAAACTGTTACTGAATAATCAACTGTATTTTGGCTAGACAATTCATTGATTATTGTACTATATACATACAGTTTAAATTATCTAAACTGTTACTGACTAATCAACTACTTTTGACTAGACAATTCACTGATTATTCTACTATGTATTTGCAGTTTAAATTATCTAAACTGTTACTGACTAATCAACTACATTTCGACTAGACAATTCACTGATTATTCTGCTATGTATTTGTAGTTTAAATTCTCTAAACTGTTACTGTATAATCAACTGTATTTTGACTAGACAATTCATTGATTATTGTACTATTTACACACAGTTTAAATTATCTAAACTGTTACTGAATAATAAACGGTCTTTTGACTAGACAATTCACTGCTTATTCTATGTATTTGCAGTTTAAATTATCTAAACTGTTACTGAATAATCAACTGTCTTTTGACTAAACAATTCACTGCTTATTCTATGTATTTGCAGTTTAAATTATCTAAACTGTTGCTGAATAATCAACTGTCTTTTGACTAAACAATTCACTGATTATTCTACTATGTATTTGCAGTTTAAATTCTCTAAACTGTTACTGAATAATAAACTACATTTCGACTAGACAATTCACTGATTATTCTACTATGTATTTGCAGTTTAAATTCTCTAAACTGTTACTGAATAATAAACGGTCTTTTGACTAAACAATTCACTGATTATTCTACTATGTATTTACAGTTTAAATTCTCTAAACTGTTACTGACTAATCAACTACATTTTGACTAGACAATTCACTGATTATTCTACTATGTATTTGCAGTTTAAATTATCTAAACTGTTACTGAATAATAAACGGTTTTTTGACTAGACAATTCACTGATTATTCTACTATTTACACACAGTTTAAATTCTCTAAACTGTTCCTGAATAATCAACTGTATTTTGACTAAAAAATTCACTGATTATTCTACTATGTATTTGCAGTTTAAATTCTCTAAACTGTTACTGAATAATCAACTGTCTTTTGACTAAACAATTCACTGATTATTCTACTATGTATTTGCAGTTTAAATTTTCTAAACTGTTACTGACAAATCAACTACATTTCGACTAGACAATTCACTGATTATTCTACTATGTATTTGCAGTTTAAATTCTCTAAACTGTTACTGACTAATCAACTACATTTTGACAAGACAATTCACTGATTATTCTACTATGTATTTGCAGTTTAAATTCTCTAAACTGTTACCGACTAATCAACTACATTTTGACTAGACAATTCACTGATTATTCTATTATGTATTTGCAGTTTAAATTCTCTAAACTGTTACTGAATAATCAACTGTCTTTTGACTAAACAATTCACTGATTATTCTACTATTTACACACAGTTTAAATTCTCTAAACTGTTCCTGAATAATCAACTGTATTTTGACTAAACAATTGACTGATTATTCTACTATGTATTTGCAGTTTAAATTCTCTAAACTGTTACTGAATAATCAACTACATTTCGACTAGACAATTCACTAATTATTCTACTATGTATTTGCAGTTTAAATTATCTAAACTGTTACTGATTAATCAACTACATTTCGACTAGACAATTCACTGATTATTCTACTATGTATTTCCAGTTTAAATTATCTAAACTGTTACTGACTAATCAACTACATTTCGACTAGACAATTCACTGATTCTTCAAATCGCATTTGGAGACGTTTTAGACCATGTTGTGATTTTCGAAAAAACTTGTTAACATAAAAACACCAAAGTGCTTAGAATAGCTTCAAATCGCATTTGGAGACGTTTTAGACCATTTTGTGCATTTCGATGAAACTTGGTTACACAAAAACATCAAAGTGCTTAAAATCACATTATAAACCGTTTTAGACCATTTTTAGAATTTCGATAACACTGTTCACACAAAAACATCAAAGAGCACAAAATAGCTTAATATCGTATTTAAAAACGTTTTAGACCATTTTGAGCATTTCCACAAAACTTTTTCACACAAAACACCAAAGTGATTAGAATAGCTTCAAATCGCATTTGGAGACGTTTTAGACCATTTTGTGATTTTCGAAAAAACTTGTTAACATAAAAACATCAAAGTGTACAGAATAGCTTCAAATCGCATTCGGAGACGTTTTAGACCAATTTGTGATTTTCGAAAAAACTTGGTTACACAAAAACATCAAAGTGCTTAAAATCACATTATAAACCGTTTTAGACCATTTTGAGCATTTCGATAACACTTTTCACACAAAAACATCAAAGGGCACAAAATAGCTTAATATCATATTTAAAAACGTTTTAGACCATTTTGAGATTTTCGAAAAAACTTGGTTACACAAAAACATCAAAGTGCTTAAAATCACATTATAAACCGTTTTAGACCATTTTGAGCATTTCGATAACACTTTTCACACAAAAACATCAAAAAGCACAAAATAGCTTAATATCGTATTTAAAAACGGTTTAGACCATTTTGATCATTTAGACAAAACTTTTTCAAACAAAACACCAAAGTGCTTAGAATAGCTTCAAATCGCATTTGGAGACGTTTTAGACCATTTTGTGATTTTCGAAAAAACTTGTTAACATAAAAACACCAAAGTTCTTAGAATAGCTTCAAATCGCATTTGGAGACGTTTTAGACCATTTTGTGATTTTCGAAAAACTTGTTAACATAAAAACACAAAAGTGCTTAGAATAGCTTCAAATCGCATTTGGAGACATTTTAGACCAATTTGTGATTTTCGAAAAAACTTGTCAACATAAAAACACCAAAGTGTTTAGAATAGCTTCAAATCGCATTTGGAGACGTTTTAGACCATTTTGTGATTTTCGAAAAAACTTGGTTACACAAAAACATCAAAGTGCTTAGAATAGCTTAAAATCGCATTTGGAGACGTTTTAGACCATTTTGTGCATTTCGATGAAACTTGGTTACACAAAAACATCAAAGTGCTTAAAATCACATTATAAACCGTTTTAGACCATTTTGAGCATTTCGATAACACTGTTCACACAAAAACATCAAAGAGCACAAAATAGCTTAATATCGTATTTAAAAACGTTTTAGACCATTTTGAGCATTTCGACAAAACTTTTTTACACAAAACACCAAAGTGCTTAGAATAATTTCAAATCGCATTTGGAGACGTTTTAGACCAATTTGTGCATTTCGATGAAACTTGGTTACACAAAAACATCAAAGTGCTTAAAATCACATTATAAACCGTTTTAGACCATTTTGAGCATTTCGATAACCCTTTTCACACAAAAACATCAAAGAGCACAAAATAGCTTAATATCGAATTTAAAAACTTTTTAGACCATTTTGAGCATTTAGACAAAACTTTTTCACACAAAACACCAAAGTGCTTAGAATAGCTTCAAATCGCATTTGGAGACGTTTTAGACCATTTTGTGATTTTCGAAAAAACTTGTTAACATAAAAACACCAAAGTGATTAGAATAGCTTCAAATCGAATTTGGAGACGTTTTAGACCATTTTGTGATTTTCGAAAAAACTTGTTAACATAAAAACACCAAAGTGCTTAGAATAGCTTCAAATCGTATTTGGAGCCGTTTTAGACCATTTTGTGATTTTCGAAAAAACTTGTTAACATAAAAACACCAAAGTTCTTAGAATAGCTTCAAATCGCATTTGGAGACGTTTTAGACCATTTTGTTATTTTCGAAAAAACTTGTTAACATAAAGAAACCAAAGTGCTTAGAATAGCGTCAACTCGTATTTTGAGACGTTTTAGACCATTTTGTGATTTTCGTAAAAACTTGTTAACATAAAAACACCAAAGTGCTTAGAATAGCTTCAAATCGCATTTGGAGACGTTTTAGACCATTTTGTGATTTTCGAAAAAAACTTGTTAACTTAAAAACACCAAAGTGCTTAGAATAGCTTCAAATCACATTTGGAGACGTTTTAGACCATTTTGTGATTTTCGAAAAAAACTTGTTAACATAAAAACACAAAAGTGCTTAGAATAGCTTCAAATCGCATTTGGAGACGTTTTAGACCATTTTGTGCATTTCGATGAAACTTGGTTACACAAAAACATCAAAGTGCTTAAAATCACATTATAAACCGTTTTAGACCATTTTGAGCATTTCGATAACACTGTTCACACAAAAACATCAAAGAGCACAAAATAGCTTAATATCGTATTTTAAAACGTTTTAGACCATTTTGAGCATTTAGACAAAACTTGTTCACACAAAACACCAAAGTGCTTAGAATAGCTTCAAATCGCATTTGGAGACGTTTTAGAACATTTTGTGATTTTCGAAAAAACTTGTTAACATAAAAACACCAAAGTGCTTAGAATAGCTTCAAATCGCATTTGGAGACGTTTTAGACCATTTTGTGATTTTCGAAAAAACTTGGTTACACAAAAACATCAAAGTGCTTAAAATCACATTATAAACCGTTTTAGACCATTTTGAGCATTTCGATAACACTTTTCACACAAAAACATCAAAGAGCACAAAATAGCTTAATATCGTATTTAAAAACGTTTTAGACCATTTTGAGCATTTCGACAAAACTTTTTCACACAAAACACCAAAGTGCTTAGAATAATTTCAAATCGCATTTGGAGACGTTTTAGACCAATTTGTGCATTTCGATGAAACTTGGTTACACAAAAACATCAAAGTGCTTAAAATCACATTATAAACCGTTTTAGACCATTTTGAGCATTTCGATAACCCTTTTCACACAAAAACATCAAAGAGCACAAAATAGCTTAATATCGAATTTAAAAACTTTTTAGACCATTTTGAGCATTTAGACAAAACTTTTTCACACAAAACACCAAAGTGCTTAGAATAGCTTCAAATCGCATTTGGAGACGTTTTAGACGATTTTGTGATTTTCGAAAAAATTTGTTAACATAAAAACACCAAAGTGCTTAGAATAGCTTCAAATCGAATTTGGAGACGTTTTAGACCATTTTGTGATTTTCGAAAAAACTTGTTAACATAAAAACACCAAAGTGCTTAGAATAGCTTCAAATCGTATTTGGAGACGTTTTAGACCATTTTGTGATTTTCGGAAAAACTTGGTTACACAAAAACATCAAAGTGCTTAAAATCACATTATAAACCGTTTTAGACCATTTTTAGCATTTCTATAACACTTTTCACACAAAAACATCAAAGAGCACAAAATAGCTTAATATCGTATTTAAAAACGTTTTAGACCACTTTGAGCATTTCGACAAAAGTTTTTCACACAAAACACCAAAGTACTTAGAATAGCTTCAAATCGCATTGGGAGACGGTTAAGACCATTTTGTGATTTTCGAAAAAACTTGTTAACATAAAAACACCAAAGTGCTTAGAATAGCTTCAAATCGCATTTGGAGACGTTTTAGACCATTTTGTGATTTTCGAAAAAAATTGTTAACATAAAAACACCAAAGTGCTTAGAATCACATTATAAAACCGTTTTAGACCATTTTGAGCATTTCGATAACACTTTTCACACAAAAACATCAAAGAGCACTAAATAGCTTAATATCGTATTTAAAAATGTTTTAGACCATTTTGAGCATTTAGACAAAACTTTTTCACACCAAAGTGCTTAGAATAGCTTCAAATCGCATTTGGAGACGTTTTAGATCATTTTGTGATTTTAGAAAAAAACTTGTTAACATAAAAACACCAAAGTGCTTAGAATAGCTTAAAATCGCATTTGGAGACATTTTAGACCAATTTGTGATTTTCGAAAAAACTTGTCAACATAAAAACACCAAAGTGTTTAGAATAGCTTCAAATCGCATTTGGAGACGTTTTAGACCAATTTGTGATTTTCGAAAAAACTTATCAACATAAAAACACCAAAGAGTTTAGAATAGCTTCAAATCGCATTTGGAGACGTTTTAGACCATTTTGTGATTTTCGAAAAAAATTGTTAACATAAAAACACCAAAGTGCTTAGAATCACATTATAAAACCGTTTTAGACTATTTTGAGCATTTAGACAAAACTTTTTCACACAAAACACCAAAGTGCTTAGAATAGCTTCAAATCGCATTTGGAGACGTTTTAGACCAATTTGTGATTTTCGAAAAAACTTATCAACATAAAAACACCAAAGGGTTTAGAATAGCTTCAAATCGCATTTGGAGACGTTTTAGACCATTTTGTGATTTTCGAAAAAAACTTGTTAACATAAAAACACCAAAGTGCTTAGAATAGCTTCAAATCGCATTTGGAGACGTTTTAGACCATTTTGTGATTTTCGAAAAAAATTGTTAACATAAAAACACCAAAGTGCTTAGAATAGCTTCAAATCGTATTTGGAGACGTTTTAGACCATTTTGTGATTTTCGAAAAAACTTGTTAACATAAAAACACCAAAGTGCTTAGAATAGCTTCAAATCGCATTTGGAGACGTTTTAGACCATTTTGTGCATTTCGATGAAACTTGGTTACACAAAAACATCAAAGTGCTTAAAATCACATTATAAACCGTTTTAGATCATTTTGAGCATTTCGATAACACTTTTCACACAAAAACATCAAAGAGCACAAAATAGCTTAATATCGTATTTAAAAACGTTTTAGACCATTTTGAGCATTTAGACAAAACTTTTTCACACCAAAGTGCTTAGAATAGCTTCAAATCGCATTTGGAGACGTTTTAGACCATTTTGTGATTTTCGAAAAAACTTGTTAACATAAAAACACCAAAGTGCTTAGAATAGCTTCAAATCGCATTTGGAGACGTTTTAGACCATTTTGTGATTTTCGAAAAAACTTGTTAACATAAAAACACCAAAGTGCTTAGAATAGCTTCAAATCGTATTTGGAGACGTTTTAGACCATTTTGTGATTTTCGAAAAAACTTGGTTACATAAAAACACCAAAGTGCTTAGAATCACATTATAAAACCGTTTTAGACCATTTTGAGCATTTCGATAACACTTTTCACACAAAAACATCAAAGAGCACAAAACAGCTTAATATCCTATTTAAAAATGTTTTAGACCATTTTGAGCATTTAGACAAAACTTTTTCACTCCAAAGTGCTTAGAATAGCTTCAAATCGCATTTGGAGACGTTTTAGACCATTTTGTGATTTTCGAAAAAACTTGTTAACATAAAAACACCAAAGTGCTTAAAATAGCTTCAAATCACATTTGGAGACATTTTAGACCAATTTGTGATTTTCGAAAAAACTTGTTAACATAAAAACACCAAAGTGCTTAGAATAGCTTCAAATCGTATTTGGAGACGTTTTAGACCATTTTGTGATTTTCGAAAAAACTTGGTTACACAAAAACATCAAAGTGCTTAAAATCACATTATAAACCGTTTTAGACCATTTTGAGCATTTCTATAACACTTTTCACACAAAAACATCAAAGAGCACAAAATAGCTTAATATCGTATTTAAAAACGTTTTAGACCATTTTGAGCATTTCGACAAAACTTTTTCACACAAAACACCAAAGTGCTTAGAATAGCTTCAAATCGCATTTGGAGGCGTTTTAGACCATTTTGTGATTTTCGAAAAAACTTGTTAACATAAAAACACCAAAGTGCTTAGAATAGCTTCAAATCGCATTTGGAAACGTTTTAGACCATTTTGTGATTTTCGAAAAAAAATTGTTAACATAAAAACACCAAAGTCCTTAGAATCACATTATAAAACCGTTTTAGACCATTTTGAGCATTTCGATAACACTTTTCACACAAAAACATCAAAGAGCACAAAATAGCTTAATATCGTATTTAAAAATGTTTTAGACCATTTTGAGCATTTAGACAAAACTTTTTCACACCAAAGTGCTTAGAATAGCTTCAAATCGCATTTGGAGACGTTTTAGATCATTTTGTGATTTTAGAAAAAAACTTGTTAACATAAAAGTGCTTAGAATAGCTTCAAATCGCATTTGGAGACATTTTAGACCAATTTGTGATTTTCGAAAAAACTTGTCAACATAAAAACACCAAAGTGTTTAGAATAGCTTCAAATCGCATTTGGAGACGTTTTAGACCAATTTGTGATTTTCGAAAAAACTTATCAACATAAAAACACCAAAGGGTTTAGAATAGCTTCAAATCGCATTTGGAGACGTTTTAGACCATTTTGTGATTTTCGAAAAAAATTGTTAACATAAAAACACCAAAGTGCTTAGAATCACATTATAAAACCGTTTTAGACCATTTGAGCATTTCGATAACACTTTTCACACAAAAACATCAAAGAGCACAAAATAGCTTAATATCGTATTTAAAAATGTTTTAGACCATTTTGAGCATTTAGACAAAACTTTTTCACACAAAACACCAAAGTGCTTAGAATAGCTTCAAATCGCATTTGGAGACGTTTTAGACCAATTTGTGATTTTCGAAAAAACTTATCAACATAAAAACACCAAAGGGTTTAGAATAGCTTCAAATCGCATTTGGAGACGTTTTAGACCATTTTGTGATTTTCGAAAAAAACTTGTTAACATAAGAACACCAAAGTGCTTAGAATAGCTTCAAATCGCATTTGGAGACGTTTTAGACCATTTTGTGATTTTCGAAAAAACTTGTTAACATAAAAACACCAAAGTGCTTAGAATAGCTTCAAATCGTATTTGGAGACGTTTTAGACCATTTTGTGATTTTCGAAAAAACTTGTTAACATAAAAACACCAAAGTTCTTAGAATAGCTTCAAATCGCATTTGGAGACGTTTTAGACCATTTTGTGCATTTCGATGAAACTTGGTTACACAAAAACATCAAAGTGCTTAAAATCACATTATAAACCGTTTTAGACCATTGTGAGCATTTCGATAACACTTTTCACACAAAAACATCAAAGAGCACAAAATAGCTTAATATCGTATTTAAAAACGTTTTAGACCATTTTGAGCATTTCGACAAAACTTTTTCACACAAAACACCAAAGTGCTTAGAATAATTTCAAATCGCATTTGGAGACGTTTTAGACCAATTTGTGCATTTCGATGAAACTTCGTTACACAAAAACATCAAAGTGCTTAAAATCACATTATAAACCGTTTTAGACCATTTTGAGCATTTCGATAACACTTTTTCACACAAAAACATCAAAGAGCACAAAATAGCTTAATATCGTATTTAAAAACGTTTTAGACCATTTTGAGCATTTCGACAAAACTTTTTCACACAAAACACCAAAGTGCTTAGAATAGCTTCAAATCGCATTTGGAGACGTTTTAGACCATTTTGTGATTTTAGAAAAAACTTGTTAACATAAAAACACCAAAGTGCTTAGAATAGCTTCAAATCGTATTTGAAGACGTTTTAGACCATTTTGTGATTTTCGAAAAAACTTGTTAACATAAAAACACCAAAGTGCTTAGAATAGCTTAAAATCGTATTTGGAGACGTTTTAGACCATTTTGTGATTTTCGAAAAAACTTGGTTACACAAAAACATCAAAGTGCTTAAAATCACATTATAAACCGTTTTAGACCATTTTGAGCATTTCTATAACACTTTTCACACAAAAACATCAAAGAGCACAAAATAGCTTAATATCGTATTTAAAAACGTTTTAGACCATTTTGAGCATTTCGACAAAACTTTTTCACACAAAACACCAAAGTGCTTAGAATAGCTTCAAATCGCATTTGGAGACGTTTTAGACCATTTTGTTATTTTCGAAAAAACTTGTTAACATAAAAACACCAAAGTGCTTAGAATAGCTTCAAATCGCATTTGGAGACGTTTTAGACCATTTTGTGATTTTCGAAAAAACTTGGTTACACAAAAACATCAAATTGCTTAAAATCACATTATAAACCGTTTTAGACCATTTTGAGCATTTCGATAACACTTTTCACACAAAAATATCAAAGAGCACAAAATAGCTTAATATCGTATTTAAAAACGTTTTAGACCATTTTGAGCATTTCGACAAAACTTGTTAACATAAAAACACCAAAGTGCTTAGAATAGCTTCAAATCGCATTTGGAGACGTTTTAGACCATTTTGTGATTTTCGAAAAAAATTGTTAACATAAAAACACCAAAGTTCTTAGAATCACATTATAAACCGTTTTAGACCATTTTCAGCATTTCGATAACAATTTTCACACAAAAACATCAAAGAGCACAAAATAGCTTAATATCGTATTTAAAAATGTTTTAGACCATTTTGAGCATTTAGACAAAACTTTTTCACACAAAACACCAAAGTGCTTAGAATAGCTTCAAATCGTATTTGGAGACGTTTTAGACCATTTTGAGATTTTCGAAAAAACTTGGTTACACAAAAACATCAAAGTGCTTAAAATCACATTATAAACCGTTTTAGACCATTTTGAGCATTTCTATAACACTTTTCACACAAAAACATCAAAGAGCACAAAATAGCTTAATATCGTATTTAAAAACGTTTTAGACCATTTTGAGCATTTCGACAAAACTTTTTCACACAAAACACCAAAGTGCTTAGAATAGCTTCAAATCGCATTTGGAGACGTTTTAGACCATTTTGTGATTTTCGAAAAAACTTGTTAACATAAAAACACCAAAGTGCTTAGAATAGCTTCCAATCGTATTTGGAGACGTTTTAGACCATTTTGAGCATTTCGACAAAACTTGTTAACATAAAAACACCAAAGTGCTTAGAATAGCTTCAAATCGCATTTGGAGACGTTTTAGACCATTTTGTGATTTTCGAAAAAAATTGTTAACATAAAAACACCAAAGTGCTTAGAATCACATTATAAACCGTTTTAGACCATTTTCAGCATTTCGATAACAATTTTCACACAAAAACATCAAAGAGCACAAAATAGCTTAATATCGTATTTAAAAATGTTTTAGACCATTTTGAGCATTTAGACAAAACTTTTTCACACAAAACACCAAAGTGCTTAGAATAGCTTCAAATCGTATTTGGAGACGTTTTAGACCATTTTGAGATTTTCGAAAAAACTTGGTTACACAAAAACATCAAAGTGCTTAAAATCACATTATAAACCGTTTTAGACCATTTTGAGCATTTCGATAACACTTTTCACACAAAAACATCAAAGAGCACAAAATAGCTTAATATCGTATTTAAAAACGTTTTAGACCATTTTGAGCATTTCGACAAAACTTTTTCACACAAAACACCAAAGTGCTTAGAATAGCTTCAAATCGCATTTGGAGACGTTTTAGACCAAGTTGTGCATTTCGATGAAACTTGGTTACACAAAAACATCAAAGTGCTTAAAATCACATTATAAACCGTTTTAGACCATTTTGAGCATTTCGATAACACTTTTCACACAAAAACATCAAAGAGCACAAAATAGCTTAATATCGTATTTAAAAACATTTTAGACCATTTTGAGCATTTAGACAAAACTTTTTCATACAAAACACCAAAGTGCTTAGAATAGCTTCAAATCGCATTTGGAGACGTTTTAGACCATTTTGTGATTTTCGAAAAAACTTGTTAACATAAAAAAACCAAAGTGCTTAGAATAGCTTCCAATCGTATTTGGAGACGTTTTAGACCATTTTGTGATTTTCGAAAAAACTTGTTAACATAAAAACACCAAAGTGCTTAGAATAGCTTCAAATCGTATTTGGAGACGTTTTAGACAATTTTGTGCATTTCGATGAAACTTGGTTACACAAAAACATCAAAGTGCTTAAAATCACATTATAAACCGTTTTAGACCATTTTGAGCATTTCGATAACATTTTTCACACAAAAACATCAAAGAGCACAAAATAGCTTAATATCGTATTTAAAAACGTTTTAGACCATTTTGAGCATTTCGACAAAACTTTTTCACACAAAACACCAAAGTGCTTAGAATAGCTTCAAATCGCATTTGGAGACGTTTAGACCATTTTGTGATTTTCGAAAAAACTTGTTAACATTAAAACATCAAAGTGTACAGAATAGCTTCAAATCGCATTTGGAGACGTTTTAGACCAATTTGTGATTTTCGAAAAAACTTGTTAACATAAAAACACGAAAGTGCTTAGAATAGCTTCAAATCGCATTTGGAGACGTTTTAGACCATTTTGAGATTTTCGAAAAAACTTGGTTACACAAAAACATCAAAGTGCTTAAAATCACATTATAATCCGTTTTAGACCATTTTGAGCATTTCGATAACACTTTTCACACAAAAACATCAAAGAGCACAAAATAGCTTAATATCGTATTTAAAAACATTTTAGACCATTTTGAGCATTTAGACAAAACTTTTTCATACAAAACACCAAAGTGCTTAGAATAGCTTCAAATCGCATTTGGAGACGTTTTAGACCATTTTGTGATTTTTGAAAAAACTTGTTAACATAAAAACACCAAAGTGCTTAGAATAGCTTCAAATCGCATTTGGAGACGTTTTAGACCATTTTGTGATTTTCCAAAAAACTTGTTAACATAAAAACACCAAAGTGCTTAGAATAGCTTCAAATCGCATTTGGAGACGTTTTAGACCAATTTGTGATTTTCGCAAAAACTTATCAACATAAAAACACCAAAGGGTTTAGAATAGCTTCAAATCGCATTTGGAGACGTTTTAGACCATTTTGTGATTTTCGAAAAAACTTGTTAACATAAAAACACCAAAGTGCTTAGAGTAGCTTCAAATCGCATTTGGAGACGTTTTAGACCATTTTGTGATTTTCGAAAAAAATTGTTAACATAAAAACACCAAAGTGCTTAGAATCACATTATAAACCGTTTTAGACCATTTTGAGCATTTCGATAACACTTTTCACACAAAAACATCAAAGAGCACAAAATAGCTTAATATCGTATTTAAAAATGTTTTAGACCATTTTGAGCATTTAGACAAAACTTTTTCACACAAAACACCAAAGTGCTTAGAATAGCTTCAAATCGCATTTGGAGACGTTTTAGACCATTTTGTGATTTTCAAAAAAACTTGTTAACATAAACACACCAAAGTGCTTAGAATAGCTTCTAATCGCATTTGGAGACATTTTAGACCAATTTGTGATTTTCGAAAAAACTTGTCAACATAAAAACACCAAAGGGTTTAGAATAGCTTCAAATCGCATTTGGAGACGTTTTAGACCAATTTGTGATTTTCGAAAAAACTTATCAACATAAAAACACCAAAGGGTTTAGAATAGCTTCAAATCGCATTTGGAGACGTTTTAGACCATTTTGTGATTTTCGAAAAAACTTGTTAACATAAAAACACCAAAGTGCTTAGAATAGCTTCAAATCGCATTTAGAGACGTTTTAGACCATTTTGTGATTTTCGAAAAAACTTGTTGACATAAAAACACGAAAGTGCTTAGAATAGCTTCAAATCGCAGTTGGAAACTTTTTAGACCATTTTGTGATTTTCGAAAAAAATTGTTTACATAAAAACACCAAAGTGCTTAGAATCACATTATAAACCGTTTTAGACCATTTTGAGCATTTCGATAACAATTTTCACACAAAAACATCAAAGAGCCCAAAATAGCTTAATATCGTATTTAAAAATGTTTTAGACAATTTTGAGCATTTAGATAAAACTTTTTCACACAAAACACCAAAGTGCTTAGAATAGCTTCAAATCGCATTTGGAGACGTTTTAGACAATTTTGTGATTTTCGAAAAAACTTGTTAACATAAAAACACCAAAGTGCTTAGAATAGCTTCCAATCGTATTTGGAGACGTTTTAGACCATTTTGAGCATTTAGACAAAACTTTTTCCCACCAAAGTGCTTAGAATAGCTTCAAATCGCATTTGGAGACGTTTTAGATCATTTTGTGATTTTAGAAAAAAACTTGTTAACATAAAAACACGAAAGTGCTTAGAATAGCTTCAAATCGCATTTGGAGACGTTTTAGACCATTTTGTGCATTTCGATGAAACTTGGTTACACAAAAACATCAAAGTGCTTAAAATCACATTATAAACCGTTTTAGACCATTTTGAGCATTTCGATAACACTTTTCACACAAAAACATCAAAGAGCACAAAATAGCTTAATATCGTATTTAAAAACGTTTTCGACCATTTTGAGCATTTCGACAAAACTTTTTCACACAAAACACCAAAGTGCTTAGAATAGCTTCAAATCGCATTTGGAGACGTTTTAGACCAATTTGTGCATTTCGATGAAACTTGGTTACACAAAAACATCAAAGTGCTTAAACCACATTATAAATCGTTTTAGACCATTTTTAGCATTTCGATAACACTTTTTCACACAAAACACCAAAGTGCTTAGAATAGCTTCAAATCGCATTTGGAGACGTTTTAGACCATTTTGTGATTTTCGAAAAAACTTGTTAACATAAAAACACCAAAGTGATTAGAATAGCTTCAAATAGCATTTGGAGATGTTTTAGACCATTTTGTGATTTTCGAAAAAAATTGTTAACATAAAAACACCAAAGTGATTAAAATAGCTTCAAATCGCATTTGGAGACGTTTTAGACCATTTTGTGGTTTTCGAAAAAAACTTGTTAACATAAAAACACCAAAGTGCTTAGAATAGCTTCAAATCGCATTTGGAGACGTTTTAGACCATTTTGTGCATTTCGATGAAACTTGGTTACACAAAAACATCAAAGTGCTTAAAATCACATTATAAACCGTTTTAGACCATTTTGAGCATTTCGATAACACTGTTCACACAAAAACATCAAAGAACACAAAATAGCTTAATATCGTATTTAAAAACGTTTTAGACCATTTTGAGCATTTCGACAAAACTTTTTTACACAAAAGACCAAAGTGCTTAGAATAATTTCAAATCGCATTTGGAGACGTTTTCGACCAATTTGTGCATTTCGATGAAATTTCGTTACACAAAAACATCAAAGTGCTTAAAATCACATTATAAACCGTTTTAGACCATTTTGAGCATTTCGATAACACTTTTTCACACAAAACACCAAAGTGCTTAGAATAGCTTCAAATCGCATTTGAAGACGTTTTAGACCATTTTGTGATTTTCGAAAAAACTTGTTAACATAAAAACACCAAAGTGATTAGAATAGCTTCAAATCGCATTTGGAGATGTTTTAGACCATTTTGTGATTTTCGAAAAAACTTGTTAACATAAAAACACCAAAGTGCTTAGAATAGCTTCAAATCGCATTTGGAGACGTTTTAGACCAATTTGTGATTTTCGAAAAAAATTGTCAACATAAAAACACCAAAGTGTTTATAATAGCTTCAAATCGCATTTGGAGACGTTTTAGACCAATTTGTGATTTTCGCAAAAACTTATCAACATAAAAACACCAAAGGGTTTAGAATAGCTTCAAATCGCATTTGGAGGCGTTTTAGACCATTTTGTGATTTTCTAAAAAACTTGTTAACATAAAAACACCAAAGTGCCTAGAATAGCTTCAAATCGCATTTGGAGACGTTTTAGACCATTTTGTGATTTTCGAAAAAAAATTGTTAACATAAAAACACCAAAGTGCTTTAGAATCACATTATAAACCGTTTTAGACCATTTTGAGCATTTCGATAACACTTTTCACACAAAAACATCAAAGAGCACAAAATAGCTTAATATCGTATTTAAAAATGTTTTAGACCATTTTGAGCATTTAGACAAAACTTTTTCACACAAAACACCAAAGTGCTTAGAATAGCTTCAAATCGCATTTGGAGACGTTTTAGACCATTTTGTGATTTTCGAAAAAACTTGTTAACATAAACACACCAAAAGGCTTAGAATAGCTTCTAATCGCATTTGGAGACATTTTAGACCAATTTGTGATTTTCGAAAAAACTTGTCAACATAAAAACACCAAAGGGTTTAGAATAGCTTCAAATCGCATTTGGAGACGTTTTAGACCAATTTGTGATTTTCGAAAAAACTTATCAACATAAAAACACCAAAGTTCTTAGAATCACATTATAAACCGTTTTAGACCATTTTGAGCATTTCGATAACAATTTTCACACAAAAACATCAAAGAGCACAAAATAGCTTAATATCGTATTTAAAAACGTTTTAGACCATTTTGAGCATTTCGACAAAACTTTTTCACACTAAACACAAAAGTGCTTAGAATAGCTTCAAATCGCATTTGGAGACGTTTTAGACCAATTTGTGCATTTCGATGAAACTTGGTTACACAAAAACATCAAAGTGCTTAAAATCACATTATAAACCGTTTTAGACCATTTTGAGCATTTCGATAACACTTTTCACACAAAAACATCAAAGAGCACAAATTAGCTTAATATCGTATTTAAAAACGTTTTAGACCATTTTGAGCATTTCGACAAAACTTTTTCACACAAAACACCAAAGTGCTTAGAATAGCTTCAAATCGCATTTGGAGACGTTTTAGACCATTTTGTGATTTTCGAAAAAACTTGTTAACATAAAAACACTAAAGTGCTTAGAATAGCTTCAAATCGCATTTGGAGACGTTTTAGACCATTTTGAGCATTTAGAAAAAACTTTTTCACACCAAAGTGCTTAGAATAGCTTCAAATCCCATTTGGAGACGTTTTAGATCATTTTGTGATTTTAGAAAAAAACTTGTTAACATAAAAACACCAAAGTGCTTAGAATAGCTTAAAATCGTATTTGGAGACGTTTTAGACCATTTTGTGATTTTCGAAAAAACTTGGTTACACAAAAACATCAAAGTGCTTAAAATCACATTATAAACCGTTTTAGACCATTTTGAGCATTTCTATAACACTTTTCACACAAAAACATCAAAGAGCACAAAATAGCTTAATATCGTATTTAAAAACGTTTTAGACCATTTTGAGCATTTCGACAAAACTTTTTCACACAAAAACACCAAAGTGCTTAGAATAGCTTCAAATCGCATTTGGAGACGTTTTAGACCATTTTGTGATTTTCGAAAAAACTTGTTAACATAAAAACACCAAAGTGCTTAGAATAGCTTCAAATCGCAATTGGAGACGTTTTAGACCATTTTAGTGATTTTCGAAAAAACTTGGTTACACAAAAACATCAAATTGCTTAAAATCACATTATAAACCGTTTTAGACCATTTTGAGCATTTCGATAACACTTTTCACACAAAAACATCAAAGAGAACAAAATAGCTTAATATCGTATTTAAAAACGTTTTAGACCATTTTGAGCATTTCGACAAAACTTGTTAACATAAAAACACCAAAGTCCTTAGAATAGCTTCAAATCGCATTTGGAGACGTTTTAGACCGTTTTGTGATTTTCGAAAAAAATTGTTAACATAAAAAAACCAAAGTGCTTAGAATCACATTATAAACCGTTTTAGACCATTTTGAGCATTTCGATAACAATTTTCACACAAAAACATCAAAGAGCACAAAATAGCTTAATATCGTATTTAAAAATGTTTTAGACGATTTTGAGCATTTAGACAAAACTTTTTCACACAAAACACCAAAGTGCTTAGAATAGCTTCAAATCGTTTTTGGAGACGTTTTAGACCATTTTGAGATTTTCGAAAAAACTTGGTGACACAAAAACATCAAAGTGCTTAAAATCACATTATAAACCGTTTTAGACCATTTTGAGCATTTCGATAACACTTTTCACACAAAAACATCAAAGAGCACAAAATAGCTTAATATCGTATTTAAAAACGTTTTAGACCATTTTGAGCATTTCGACAAAACTTTTTCACACAAAACACCAAAGTGCTTAGAATAGCTTCAAATCGCATTTGGAGACGTTTTAGACCATTTTGTGATTTTCGAAAAAACTTGTTAACATAAAAACACTAAAGTGCTTAGAATAGCTTCAAATCGCATTTGGAGACGTTTTAGACCATTTTGAGCATTTAGAAAAAACTTTTTCACACCAAAGTGCTTAGAATAGCTTCAAATCCCATTTGGAGACGTTTTAGATCATTTTGTGATTTTCGAAAAAAACTTGTTAACATAAAAACACCAAAGTGCTTAGAATAGCTTAAAATCGTATTTGGAGACGTTTTAGACCATTTTGTGATTTTCGAAAAAGCTTGGTTACACAAAAACATCAAAGTGCTTAAAATCACATTATAAACCATTTTAGACCATTTTGAGCATTTCTATAACACTTTTCACACAAAAACATCAAAGAGCACAAAATAGCTTAATATCGTATTTAAAAACGTTTTAGACCATTTTGAGCATTTCGACAAAACTTTTTCACACAAAACACCAAAGTGCTTAGAATAGCTTCAAATCGCATTTGGAGACGTTTTAGACCATTTTGTGATTTTCGAAAAAACTTGTTAACATAAAAACACCAAAGTGCTTAGAATAGCTTCAAATCGCAATTGGAGACGTTTTAGACCATTTTAGTGATTTTCGAAAAAACTTGGTTACACAAAAACATCAAATTGCTTAAAATCACATTATAAACCGTTTTAAACCATTTTGAGCATTTCGATAACACTTTTCACACAAAAACATCAAAGAGCACAAAATAGCTTAATATCGTATTATCAACGTTTTAGACCATTTTGAGCATTTCGACAAAACTTGTTAACATAAAAACACCAAAGTGCTTAGAATAGCTTCAAATCGCATTTGGAGACGTTTTAGACCGTTTTGTGATTTTCGAAAAAAATTGTTAACATAAAAAAACCAAAGTGCTTAGAATCACATTATAAACCGTTTTAGACCATTTTGAGCATTTCGATAACAATTTTCACACAAAAACATCAAAGAGCACAAAATAGCTTAATATCGTATTTAAAAATGTTTTAGACCATTTTGAGCATTTAGACAAAACTTTTTCACACAAAACACCAAAGTGCTTAGAATAGCTTCAAATCGTTTTTGGAGACGTTTTAGACCATTTTGAGATTTTCGAAAAAACTTGGTGACACAAAAACATCAAAGTGCTTAAAATCACATTATAAACCGTTTTAGACCATTTTGAGCATTTCGATAACACTTTTCACACAAAAACATCAAAGAGCACAAAATAGCTTAATATCGTATTTAAAAACGTTTTAGACCATTTTGAGCATTTCGACAAAACTTTTTCACACAAAACACCAAAGTGCTTAGAATAGCTTCAAATCGCATTTGGAGACGTTTTAGACCAATTTGTGCATTTCGATGAAACTTGGTTACACAAAAACATCAAAGTGCTTAAAATCACATTATAAATCGTTTTAGACCATTTTGAGCATTTCGATAACACTTTTCACACAAAAACATCAAAGAGCACAAAATAGCTTAATATCGTATTTAAAAACGTTTTAGACTATTTTGAGCATTTAGACAAAACTTTTTCACACAAAACACCAAAGTGCTTAGAATAGCTTCAAATCGCATTTGGAGACGTTTTAGACCATTTTCTGATTTTCGAAAAAACTGGTTAACATAAAAACACCAAAGTGCTTAGAATAGCTTCAAATCGTATTTGGAGACGTTTTAGACCATTTTGTGATTTTCGAAAAAACTTGTTAACATAAAAACACCAAAGTGCTTAGAATAGCTTCAAATCGCATTTGGAGACATTTTAGACCAATTTGTGATTTTCGAAAAAACTTGTCAACATAAAAACACCAAAGTGTTTAAAATAGCTTCAAATCGCATTTGGAGACGTTTTAGACCAATTTGTGATTTTCGAAAAAACTTATCAACATAAAAACACGAAAGTGCTTAGAATAGCTTCAAATCGCATTTGGAAACGTTTTAGACCATTTTGTGATTTTCGAAAAAACTTGTTAACATAAAAACACCAAAGTGCTTAGAATAGCTTCAAATCGTATTTGGAGACGTTTTAGACCATTTTGTGATTTTCGAAAAAAATTGTTTACATAAAAACACCAAAGTGCTTAGAATCACATTATAAACCGTTTTAGACCATTTTGAGCATTTCGATAACAATTTTCACACAAAAACATCAAAGAGCACAAAATAGCTTAATATCGTATTTAAAAATGTTTTAGACCATTTTGAGCATTTAGATAAAACTTTTTCACACAAAACACCAAAGTGCTTAGAATAGCTTCAAATCGCATTTGGAGACGTTTTAGACCATTTTGTGATATTTGAAAAAACTGGTTAACATAAAAACACCAAAGTGCTTAGAATAGCTTCAAATCGCATTTGGAGACGTTTTAGACGATTTGGTGATTTTCGAAAAAACTTGTTAACATAAAAACACCAAAGTGCTTAGAATAGCTTCAAATCGTATTTGGAGACGTTTTAGACCATTTTGAGATTTTCGAAAAAACTTGGTTACACAAAAACATAAAAGTGCTTAAAATCACATTATAAACCGTTTTAGACCATTTTGAGCATTTCGATAACACTTTTCACACAAAAACATCAAAGAGCACAAAATAGCTTAATATCGTATTTAAAAACGTTTTAGACCATTTTGAGCATTTCGACAAAACTTTTTCACACAAAACACCAAAGTGCTTAGAATAGCTTCAAATCGCATTTGGAGACGTTTTAGACCAATTTGTGCATTTCGATGAAACTTGGTTACACAAAAACATCAAAGTGCTTAAAATCACATTATAAATCGTTTTAGACCATTTTGAGCATTTCGATAACACTTTTCACACAAAAACATCAAACAGCACAAAATAGCTTAATATCGTATTTAAAAACGTTTTAGACCATTTTGAGCATTTAGACAAAACTTTTTCACACAAAACACCAAAGTGCTTAGAATAGCTTCAAATCGCATTTGGAGACGTTTTAGACCATTTTGAGATTTTCGAAAAAACTTGTTAACATAAAAACACCAAAGTGCTTAGAATAGCTTCAAATCGCATTTGGAGACGTTTTAGACCATTTTGTGCATTTCGATGAAACTTGGTTACACAAAAACATCAAAGTGCTTAAAATCACATTATAAACCGTTTTAGACCATTTTGAGCATTTCGATAACAGTTTTCACACAAAAACATCAAAGAGCACAAAATAGCTTAATATCGTATTTAAAAACGTTTTAGACCATTTTGAGCATTTCGACAAAACTTTTTCACACAAAACACCAAAGTGCTTAGAATAGCTTCATATCGCATTTGGAGACGTTTTAGACCATTTTGTGATTTTCGAAAAAACTTGTTAACATAAAAACACGAAAGTGCTTAGAATAGCTTCAAATCGCATTTCGAAACGTTTTAGACCATTTTGTGATTTTCGAAAAAACTTGTTAACATAAAAACACCAAAGTGCTTAGAATAGCTTCAAATCGTATTTGGAGACGTTTTAGACCATTTTGTGATTTTCGAAAAAATTGTTTACATAAAAACACCAAAGTGCTTAGAATCACATTATAAACCGTTTTAGACCATTTTGAGCATTTCGATAAAAATTTTCACACAAAAACATCAAAGAGCACAAAATAGCTTAATATCGTATTTAAAAATGTTTTAGACAATTTTGAGCATTTAGACAAAACTTTTTCACACAAAACACCAAAGTGCTTAGAATAGCTTCAAATCGCATTTGGAGACGTTTTAGACCATTTTGTGATTTTTGAAAAAACTTGTTAACATAAAAACACCAAAGTGCTTAGAATAGCTTCAAATCGCATTTGGAGACGTTTTAGACCATTTTGTGATTTTCGAAAAAACTTGTTAACATAAAAACACCAAAGTGCTTAGAATAGCTTCAAATCGTATTTGGAGACGTTTTAGACCATTTTGAGCATTTAGACAAAACTTTTTCACACCAAAGTGCTTAGAATAGCTTCAAATCGCATTTGGAGACGTTTTAGATCATTTTGTGATTTTAGAAAAAAACTTGTTAACATAAAAACACCAAAGTGTTCAGAATAGCTTCAAATCGCATTTGGAGACGTTTTAGACCATTTTGTGCATTTCGATGAAACTTGGTTACACAAAAACATCAAAGTGCTTAAAATCACCTTATAAACCGTTTTAGACCATTTTGAGCATTTCGATAACACTGTTCACACAAAAACATCAAAGAGCACAAAATAGCTTAATATCGTATTTAAAAACTTTTTAGACCATTTTGAGAATTTCGACAAAACTTTTTTACACAAAACACCAACGTGCTTAGAATAATTTCAAATCGCATTTGGAGACGTTTTAGACCAATTTGTGCATTTCGATGAAATTTCGTTACACAAAAACATCAAAGTGCTTAAAATCACATTATAAACCGTTTTAGACCATTTTGAGCATTTAGACAAAACTTTTTCACACAAAACACCAAAGTGCTTAGAATAGCTTCAAATCGCATTTGGAGACGTTTTAGACAATTTTGTGATTTTCGAAAAAACTTGTTAACATAAACACACCAAAGTGCTTAGAATAGCTTCTAATCGCATTTGGAGACATGTTAGACCAATTTGTGATTTTCGAAAAAACTTGTCAACATAAAAACACCAAAGGGTTTAGAATAGCTTCAAATCGCATTTGGAGACGTTTTAGACCAATTTGTGATTTTCGAAAAAACTTATCAACATAAAAACACCAAAGGGTTTAGAATAGCTTCAAATCGCATTTGAAGACGTTTTAGACCATTTTGTGATTTTCGAAAAAACTTGTTAACATAAAAACACCAAAGTGCTTAGAATAGCTTCAAATCGTATTTGGAGACGTTTTAGACCATTTTGAGATTTTCGAAAAAACTTGGTTACACAAAAACATCAAAGTGCTTAAAATCACATTATAAACCGTTTTAGACCATTTTGAGCATTTCGATAACACTTTTCACACAAAAACATCAAAGAGCACAAAATAGCTTAATATCGTATTTAAAAACGTTTTAGACCATTTTGAGCATTTTGACAAAACTTTTTCACAGAAAACACCAAAGTGCTTAGAATAGCTTCAAATCGCATTTGGAGACGTTTAGACCATTTTGTGATTTTCGAAAAAACTTGTTAACATAAAAACATCAAAGTGTACAGAATAGCTTCAAATCGCATTTGGAGACGTTTTAGACCATTTTGTGATTTTCGAAAAAAAATGTTAACATAAAAACACCAAAGTGCTTAGAATAGCGTCAAATCGTATTTGGAGACGTTTTAAACCATTTTGTGATTTTCGAAAAAACTTGTTAACATAAAAACACCAAAGTGCTTAGAATAGCTTCAAATCGTATTTGGAGACGTTTTAGGCCATTTTGTGATTTTCCAAAAAACTTGTTAACATAAAAACACCAAAGTGCTTAGAATAGCTTCAAATCGCATTTGGTGACGTTTTAGACAATTTTGTGCATTTCGATGAAACTTGGTTACACAAAAACATCAAAGTGCTTAAAATCACATTATAAACCGTTTTAGACCATTTTGAGCATTTCGATAACACTTTTCACACAAAAACATCAAAGAGCACAAAATCGCTTAATATCGTATTTAAAAACATTTTAGACCATTTTGAGCATTTAGACAAAACTTTTTCATACAAAACACCAAAGTGCTTAGAATAGCTTCAAATCGCATTTGGAGACGTTTTAGACCATTTTGTGATTTTCGACAAAACTTGTTAACATAAAAACACCAAAGTGCTTAGAATAGCTTCAAATCGTATTTGGAGACGTTTTAGACCATTTTGTGATTTTCGAAAAAACTTGTTAACATAAAAACACCAAAGTGCTTAGAATAGCTTCAAATCGCATTTGGAAACGTTTTAGACAATTTTGTGCATTTCGATGAAACTTGGTTACACAAAAACATCAAAGTGCTTAAAATCACATTATAAACCGTTTTAGACCATTTTGAGCATTTCGATAACACTTTTCACACAAAAACATCAAAGAGCACAAAATAGCTTAATATCGTATTTAAAAACGTTTTAGACCATTTTGAGCATTTCGACAAAACTTTTTCACACAAAACACCAAAGTGCTTAGAATAATTTCAAATCGCATTTGGAGACGTTTTAGACCAATTTGTGCATTTCGATGAAACTTGGTTACACAAAAACATCAAAGTGCTTAAAATCACATTATAAACCGTTTTAGACCATTTTGAGCATTTCGACAAAACTTTTTCACACAAAACACCAAAGTGATTAGAATAGCTTCAAATCGCATTTGGAGACGTTTTAGACCATTTTGTGATTTTCGAAAAAACTTGGTAACATAAAAACACCAAAGTGCTTAGAATAGCTTCAAATCGCATTTGGAGATGTTTTAGACAATTTTGTGATTTTCGAAAAAACTTGTTAACATAAAAACACCAAAGTGATTAGAATAGCTTCAAATCACATTTGGAGACGTTTTAGACCATTTTGTGGTTTTCGAAAAAACTTGTTAACATAAAAACACCAAAGTGCTTAGAATAGCTTCAAATCGCATTTGGAGACGTTTTAGACAATTTTGTGCATTTCGATGAAACTTGGTTACACAAAAACATCAAAGTGCTTAAAATCACATTATAAACCGTTTTAGACCATTTTGAGCATTTCGATAACACTGTTCACACAAAAACATCAAAGAGCACAAAATAGCTTAATATCGTATTTAAAAACGTTTTAGACCATTTTGAGCATTTCGACAAAACTTTTTCACACAAAACACCAAAGTGCTTAGAATAATTTCAAATCGCATTTGGAGATGTTTTAGACCAATTTGTGCATTTCGATGAAACTTCGTTACACAAAAACATCAAAGTGCTTAAAACCACATTATAAACCGTTTTAGACCATTTTGAGCATTTCGATAACACTTTTTCACACAAAACACCAAAGTGCTTAGAATAGCTTCAAATCGCATTTGGAGACGTTTTAGACCATTTTGTGATTTTCGAAAAAACTTGTTAACATAAAAACACCAAAGTGATTTGAATAGCTTCAAATCGCATTTGGAGGTGTTTTAGACCATTTTGTGATTTTCGAAAAAACTTGTTAACATAAAAACACCAAAGTGCTTAGAATAGCTTCAAATCGCATTTGGAGACGTTTTAGACCAATTTGTGATTTTCGAAAAAAAATTGTCAACATAAAAACACCAAAGTGTTTAGAATAGCTTCAAATCGCATTTGGAGACGTTTTAGACCAATTTGTGATTTTCGCAAAAACTTATCAACATAAAAACACCAAAGGGTTTAGAATAGCTTCAAATCGCATTTGGAGACGTTTTAGACCATTTTGTGATTTTTGAAAAAACTTGTTAACATAAAAACACCAAAGTGCTTAGAGTAGCTTCAAATCGCATTTGGAGACGTTTTAGACCATTTTGTGATTTTCGAAAAAACTTGTTAACATAAAAACACCAAAGTGATTAGAATAGCTTCAAATCGCATTTGGAGATGTTTTAGACCATTTTGTGATTTTCGAAAAAACTTGTTAACATAAAAACACCAAAGTGCTTAGAATAGCTTCAAATCGCATTTGGAGACGTTTTAGACCAATTTGTGATTTTCGAAAAAAATTGTCAACATAAAAACACCAAAGTGTTTAGAATAGCTTCAAATCGCATTTGGAGACGTTTTAGACCAATTTGTGATTTTCGCAAAAACTTATCAACATAAAAACACCAAAGGGTTTAGAATAGCTTCAAATCGCATTTGGAGACGTTTTAGACCATTTTGTGATTTTCGAAAAAAAGTGTTAACATAAAAACACCAAAGTGCTTAGAATCACATTATAAACCGTTTTAGACCATTTTGAGCATTTCGATAACACTTTTCACACAAAAACATCAAAGAGCACAAAATAGCTTAATATCGTATTTAAAAATGTTTTAGACCATTTTGAGCATTTAGACAAAACTTTTTCACACAAAACACCAAAGTGCTTAGAATAGCTTCAAATCGCATTTGGAGACGTTTTAGACCATTTTGTGATTTTCGAAAAAACTTGTTAACATAAACACACCAAAGTGCTTAGAATAGCTTCTAATCGCATTTGGAGACATTTTAGACCAATTTGTGATTTTCGAAAAAACTTGTCAACATAAAAACACCAAAGGGTTTAGAATAGCTTCAAATCGCATTTGGAGACGTTTTAGACCAATTTGTGATTTTCGAAAAAACTTATCAACATAAAAACACCAAAGTTCTTAGAATCACATTATAAACCGTTTTAGACCATTTTGAGCATTTCGATAACAATTTTCACACAAAAACATCAAAGAGCACAAAATAGCTTAATATCGTATTTAAAAACGTTTTAGACCATTTTGAGCATTTCGACAAAACTTTTTCACACTAAACACAAAAGTGCTTAGAATAGCTTCAAATCGCATTTGGAGACGTTTTAGACCAATTTGTGCATTTCGATGAAACTTGGTTACACAAAAACATCAAAGTGCTTAAAATCACATTATAAACCGTTTTAGACCATTTTGAGCATTTCGATAACACTTTTCACACAAAAACATCAAAGAGCACAAAATAGCTTAATATCGTATTTAAAAACGTTTTAGACCATTTTGAGCATTTAGACAAAACTTTTTCAAACAAAACACCAAAGTGCTTAGAATAGCTTCAAATCGCATTTGGAGACGTTTTAGACCATTTTGTGATTTTCGAAAAAACATGTCAACATAAAAACACCAAAGGGTTTAGAATAGCTTCAAATCGCATTTGGAGACGTTTTAGACCATTTTGTGATTTTCGAAAAAACTTGTTAACATAAAAACACCAAAGTGCTTAGAATAGCTTCAAATCGTATTTGGAGACGTTTTAGACCATTTTGAGATTTTCGAAAAAACTTGTTAACATAAAAACACCAATGTGATTATAATAGCTTCAAATCGCATTTGGAGATGTTTTAGACCATTTTGTGATTTTCGAAAAAACTTGTTAACATAAAGACACCAAAGTGCTTAGAATAGCTTCAAATCGCATTTGGAGACGTTTTAGACCAATTTGTGATTTTCGAAAAAAATTGTCAACATAAAAACACCAAAGTGTTTAGAATAGCTTCAAATCGCATTTGGAGACGTTTTAGACCAATTTGTGATTTTCGCAAAAACTTATCAACATAAAAACACCAAAGGGTTTAGAATAGCTTCAAATCGCATTTGGAGACGTTTTAGACCATTTTGTGATTTTCGAAAAAACTTGTTAACATAAAAACACCAAAGTGCTTACAATAGATTCAAATCGCATTTGGAGACGTTTTAGACCATTTTGTGATTTTCGAAAAAACTTGTTAACATAAAAACACCAAAGTGCTTAGAATCACATTATAAACCGTTTTAGACCATTTTGAGCATTTCGATAACACTTTTCACACAAAAACATCAAAGAGCACAAAATAGCTTAATATCGTATTTAAAAATGTTTTAGACCATTTTGAGCATTTAAACAAAACTTTTTCACACAAAACACCAAAGTGCTTAGAATAGCTTCAAATCGCATTTGGAGACGTTTTAGACCAATTTGTGATTTTCGAAAAAACTTATCAACATAAAAACACCAAAGGGTTTAGAATAGCTTCAAATCGCATTTGGAGACGTTTTAGACCATTTTGTGATTTTCGAAAAAAATTGTTAACATAAAAACACCAAAGTGCTTTAGAATCACATTATAAACCGTTTTAGACCATTTTGAGCATTTCGATAACACTTTTCACACAAAAACATCAAAGAGTACAAAATAGCTTAATATCGTATTTAAAAACGTTTTAGACCATTTTGAGCATTTCGACAAAACTTTTTCACACTAAACACAAAAGTGCTTAGAATAGCTTCAAATCGCATTTGGAGACGTTTTAGACCAATTTGTGCATTTCGATGAAACTTGGTTACACAAAAACATCAAAGTGCTTAAAATCACATTATAAACCGTTTTAGACCATTTTGAGCATTTCGATAACACTTTTCACACAAAAACATCAAAGAGCACAAAATAGCTTAATATCGTATTTAAAAACGTTTTAGACCATTTTGAGCATTTAGACAAAACTTTTTCAAACAAAACACCAAAGTGCTTAGAATAGCTTCAAATCGCATTTGGAGACGTTTTAGACCATTTTGTGATTTTCGAAAAAACATGTCAACATAAAAACACCAAAGGGTTTAGAATAGCTTCAAATCGCATTTGGAGACGTTTTAGACCATTTTGTGATTTTCGAAAAAACTTGTTAACATAAAAACACCAAAGTGCTTAGAATAGCTTCAAATCGTATTTGGAGACGTTTTAGACCATTTTGAGATTTTCGAAAAAACTTGTTAACATAAAAACACCAATGTGATTATAATAGCTTCAAATCGCATTTGGAGATGTTTTAGACCATTTTGTGATTTTCGAAAAAACTTGTTAACATAAAGACACCAAAGTGCTTAGAATAGCTTCAAATCGCATTTGGAGACGTTTTAGACCAATTTGTGATTTTCGAAAAAAATTGTCAACATAAAAACACCAAAGTGTTTAGAATAGCTTCAAATCGCATTTGGAGACGTTTTAGACCAATTTGTGATTTTCGCAAAAACTTATCAACATAAAAACACCAAAGGGTTTAGAATAGCTTCAAATCGCATTTGGAGACATTTTAGACCATTTTGTGATTTTCGAAAAAACTTGTTAACATAAAAACACCAAAGTGCTTACAATAGATTCAAATCGCATTTGGAGACGTTTTAGACCATTTTGTGATTTTCGAAAAAACATGTTAACATAAAAACACCAAAGTGCTTAGAATCACATTATAAACCGTTTTAGACCATTTTGAGCATTTCGATAACACTTTTCACACAAAAACATCAAAGAGCACAAAATAGCTTAATATCGTATTTAAAAATGTTTTAGACCATTTTGAGCATTTAAACAAAACTTTTTCACACAAAACACCAAAGTGCTTAGAATAGCTTCAAATCGCATTTGGAGACGTTTTAGACCAATTTGTGATTTTCGAAAAAACTTATCAACATAAAAACACCAAAGGGTTTAGAATAGCTTCAAATCGCATTTGGAGACGTTTTAGACCATTTTGTGATTTTCGAAAAAAATTGTTAACATAAAAACACCAAAGTGCTTTAGAATCACATTATAAACCGTTTTAGACCATTTTGAGCATTTCGATAACACTTTTCACACAAAAACATCAAAGAGCACAAAATAGCTTAATATCGTATTTAAAAATGTTTTAGACCATTTTGAGCATTTAGACAAAACTTTTTCACACAAAACACCAAAGTGCTTAGAATAGCTTCAAATCGCATTTGGAGACGTTTTAGACCATTTTGTGATTTTCGAAAAAACTTGTTAACATAAACACACCAAAAGGCTTAGAATAGCTTCTAATCGCATTTGGAGACATTTTAGACCAATTTGTGATTTTCGAAAAAACTTGTCAACATAAAAACACCAAAGGGTTTAGAATAGCTTCAAATCGCATTTGGAGACGTTTTAGACCATTTTGTGATTTTGGAAAAAAATTGTTAACATAAAAACACCAAAGTTCTTAGAATCACATTATAAACCGTTTTAGACCATTTTGAGCATTTCGATAACAATTTTCACACAAAAACATCAAAGAGCACAAAATAGCTTAATATCGTATTTAAAAATGTTTTAGACCATTTTGAGCATTTAGACAAAACTTTTTCACTCAAAACACCAAAGTGCTTAGGATAGCTTCAAATCGCATTTGGAGACGTTTTAGACCATTTTGTGATTTTCGAAAAAAAACTTGTTAACATAAAAACAACGAAGTGCTTAGAATAGCTTCAAATCGCATTTGGAGACGTTTTAGACCATTTTGTGATTTTCGAAAAAACTTGGTTACACAAAAACATCAAAGTGGCTTAAAATCACATTATAAACCGTTTTAGACCATTTTGAGCATTTCGATAACACTTTTCACACAAAAACATCAAAGAGCACAAAATAGCTTAATATCGTATTTAAAAACGTTTTAGACCATTTTGAGCATTTCGACAAAACTTTTTCACACAAAACACCAAAGTGCTTAGAATAGCTTCAAATCGCATTTGGAGACGTTTTAGACCATTTTGTGATTTTCGAAAAAACTTGTTAACATAAAAACACCAAAGTGCTTAGAATAGCTTCAAATCGCATTTGGAGACGTTTTAGACCATTTTGTGACTTTCGAAAAAAATTGTTAACATAAAAACACCAAAGTTCTTAGAATCACATTATAAAACCGTTTTAGACCATTTTGAGCATTTCGATAACACTTTTCACACAAAAACATCAAAGAGCACAAAACAGCTTAATATCCTATTTAAAAATGTTTTAGACCATTTTGAGCATTTAGACAAAACTTTTTCACACCAAAGTGCTTAGAATAGCTTCAAATCGCATTTGGAGACGTTTTAGACCATTTTGTGATTTTCGAAAAAACTTGTTAACATAAAAACACCAAAGTGCTTAGAATAGCTTCAAATCGCATTTGGAGACATTTTAGACCAATTTGTGATTTTCGAAAAAACTTGTTAACATAAAAACACCAAAGTGCTTAGAATAGCTCCAAATCGTATTTGGAGACGTTTTAGACCATTTTGTGATTTTCGAAAAAATTTGTTAACATAAAAACACCAAAGTGCTTAGAATAGCTTCAAATCGTATTTGGAGACGTTTTAGACCATTTTGTGATTTTCGAAAAAACTTGTTAACATAAAAACACCAATGTGCTTAGAATAGCTTCAAATCGCATTTTGAGACGTTTTAGACCATTTTGTGCATTTCGATGAAACTTGGTTACACAAAAACATCAAAGTGCTTAAAATCACATTATAAATCGTTTTAGACCATTTTGAGCATTTAGGTAAAACTTTTTCACACAAAACACCAAAGTGCTTAGAATAGCTTTAAATCGCATTTGGAGACGTTTTAGACCATTTTGTGATTTTTGAAAAAACTTGTTAACATAAAAACACCAAAGTGCTTAGAATAGCTTCAAATCGCATTTGGAGACGTTTTAGACCATTTTGTGATTTTCGAAAAAACTTTTTAACATAAAAACATCAAAGTGTACAGAATAGCTTCAAATCGCATTTGGAGACGTTTTAGACCAATTTGTGATTTTCGAAAGAACTTATTAACATAAAAACACCAAAGGGTTTAGAATAGCTTCAAATCGCATTTGGAGACGTTTTAGACCATTTTGTGATTTTCGAAAAAACTTGTTAACATAAAAACACCAAAGTGCTTAGAATAGCTTCAAATCGCATTTGGAAACGTTTTAGACCATTTTGTGATTTTCGAAAAAACTTGTTGACATAAAAACACCAAAGTGCTTAGAATAGCTTCAAATCGTATTTGGAGACGTTTTAGACCATTTTGTGCATTTCGATGAAACTTGGTTATACAAAAACATCAAAGTGCTTAAAATCACATTATAAACCATTTTAGACCATTTTGAGCATTTCGATAACACTTTTCACACAAAAACATCAAAGAGCACAAAATAGCTTAATATCGTATTTAAAAACGTTTTAGACCATTTTGAGCATTTCGACAAAACTTTTTCACACAAAACACCAAAGTGCTTAGAATAGCTTCAAATCGCATTTGGAGACGTTTTAGACCATTTTGTGATTTTCGAAAAAACTTGTTAACATAAAAACATCAAAGTGTACAGAATAACTTCAAATCGCATTTGGAGACCGTTTTAGGCCAATTTGTGATTTTCGAAAAAACTTGTTAACCTAAAAATACCAAAGTGTTTAGAATAGCTTCAAATCGCATTTGGAGACGTTTTAGACCATTTTGTGATTTTCAAAAAAACTTGTTAACATAAAAACACCAAAGTGCTTAGAATAGCTTCAAATCGCATTTGGAGACATTTTAGACCAATTTGTGATTTTTGAAAAAACTTGTTAACATAAAAACACCAAAGTGCTTACAATAGCTTCAAATCGTATTTGGAGACGTTTTAGACCATTTTGTGATTTTCGAAAAAACTTGTTAACATAAAAACACCAAAGTACTTACAATAGCTTCAAATCGCATTTGGAGACGTTTTAGACCATTTTGTGCATTTCGATGAAACTTGGTTACACAAAAACATCAAAGTGCTTAAAATCACATTATAAACCGTTTTAGACCATTTGAGCATTTCGATAACACTTTTCACACAAAAACATCAAAGAGCACAAAATACACAGCTGTTTCAAACATACGAATTAAGTCATGCGCCCTCAACGTTACAAGTCGTATCGCTGGAGTAACAATACATAAACAATTACTTACAAATCCACGTGTGCAGAGTGGAGTCAAACGTCATTTAAAGACATGTTTTAAACAGCCAATGAGAATGAGATAAAAAAATAAAGGGTCGCTAAAAATATGAATATTCATTAAAGAGTCCCTGGATGAAACAAGCACGTTGTCGTTTTGTTTTTTTACAAGGAATGTAACGCTGAAAATTAATGGAAGGGTGGACCATAAAATACAAGCATATACCAATTTACGCACGTGAGTGACATTTCCAAATTTGGTACATGTTTGTTTGTCCGTATCTTTAAAAAATGTAATTTTCACTCTAATTCTTTGGTACTGCATGATAATTTAGTTATCTGTGAATGTTATAACATAGTAATGGTCGAGAGGTGATGGTTGAATTTTTGAGCTACGGCCGTTTCAAATTGTTTCATTTTTAGGCTTAGGCTTGTGTCTACTCTAGTTGCAACACTGCCTTTCATGTGACAGCTGACACAAATGAGTTTGGAAATGTTACATTATATTAATTATTTAGGCCTGGCTGGGTAGGGTAGGCATATACCAATATTATAGGCCCTATTTTTATTTTAATACTAGGCCTAGGCCCTAGCTAGACCTGTGCTCTCTAGCAGCCTACTACAGAGAAGCAGCTTTCCGGCTTAGTTAGCCTGGCCTTGAGTAGGCTAGCCTACTACTAGCCTACTACTAGCCTAATAGGTATTAGTAGGCTACCTAATTAAAATTAGGCCCAGGATCTAGGCCTAGGCCTATATATTTTTAATATTATTTAATCAGTATAATTAATTTTAGTTTTAATAAATTTACAGTATTCATTACAAAAACTGTAAATTTAATATTATGAGGATTATATATACCATGTATGCAATGACATAGGGAATATTATAGGCCTACCCTGTATGTAATAATTACAATATAAATAATGACAAGCATCATATTAACATTCGGTTTTGCTCATCACTGCATATTCAAATTAGTATGCAATCATATTAAATTTAATAAGTTAAATTAATTTTATAAAATTGTTATAATAATTATTAATGTTATACTATTGTAGGTAGCCTACATATATAGAGCAGTAACCTGAAGTGGCTAAGCAGATTTGGACCATACCTACCATCTATATAGGTAAGATTATTTTGCTGTTCAAGAAGTAGCAAATATTAAATTGTGTTTACCATGCTATTAATTTTCAATATTAACAATCAATCACTACCTCTGGCTGGGTAGGCTAGGCCTATATGATAGGCCCTATTTTTATGTTAATATACTAGCTAGACCTGTGCTCTCTATCACTAGCAGCAGCCTACAGAGAAGCAGCTTTCCAGCTTATTTAGCCTAGCCTAGAGCAATTAGGCTAGGTATAAGTAGACTACCTAATTAGGTCTAGGCTCTACGCCTATATATTATTATTTAATTATTATTAATTTTAATTTAATATATTTACAGTATTTATTTAAATAATGTTTCTTATGAGAATACCTGGTTATATATACCCTATGCAATGACATAAGGCATATATGCCTTCCCTGTATGTAATAATTACAATTAATAATTATTATAAATAATGAATTTTAACATTCGTTTTTGCTCATCACTGCATATTCAAATTAGTATGTATGCAACCATATTAAATTTAATAAGCTAATTTTAAGTAATTCTTATAATAATGTTTTACTATTTTGTAGGTACATAGCGGCAACCCAAAGTGGCAAAAACATTTTAAACAGATTTGGACCAATACCTAGCAGCCTACCATCTATATACAGTAGGTAAGTTTATTTTACTGCTCAAGAACTAGTAAATTTTAAATTGTGTTTACCATGCTATTAATTTTCAATATTAACAATCAATCACTACCAGTGGCTGGGTAGGCTAGGCCTATATTATAGGCCCTATTTTTATTTTAATATACTAGCTAGACCTGTGCTCTCTAACACTAGCAGCCTACAGAGAAGCAGCTTTCCAGCTTATTTAGCCTAGCCTAGAGCAATAGGCTAGGTATAAGTAGACTACCTAATTAGGTCTAGGCTCTACGCCTATATATTATTATTTAATTATTATTAATTTTAGTTTTAATATATTTACAGTATTTTATTTAAATAATGTTTATTATGAGAATACCTGGTTATATATACCCTATGCAATGACATAAGGCATATATGCCTACCCTGTATGTAATAATTACAATTATTATAAATAATGAATTTTAACATTCGTTTTTGCTCATCACTGCATATTCAAATTAGTATGTATGCAACCATATTAAATTTAATAAGCTAATTTTAATTAATTCTTATAGTAATGTTTTACTATTTTTTTAGGTACATAGCGGCAACCCGAAGTGGAAAAATCATTTTAAACAGATTTGGACCAATACCTATACCTACCATCTATATTATAGGTAAGTTTATTTTACTGTTCAAGAACTAGTCAATTTTAAATTGTGTTTACCATGCTATTAATTTTCAATATTAACAACCAATCACTACCACTGGCTGGGCTAGGCTAGGCTAGGCCAGGCTAGGCTAGGCCCTATTTTTATTTTAATATACTAGCTAGACCTGTGCTCTCTTGCACTAGCAGCCTAAGAGAAGCAGCTTTCCAGCTTATTTAGCCTAGCCTAGAGCAATAGGCTAGGTATTAGTAGGCTACCTAATTAGGCCTAGAGGCTATTATTAATTTTTATTTTTAATATATTTACAGTATTTATTACAAATAATGTTTATTATGAGGATACCTGGTTATATATACCCTATGCAATGACATAAGGCATATATGCCTACCCTGTATGTAATAATTACAATTATTATAAATAATGAATTTTAACATTTGTTTTTGCTCATCACTGCATATTCAAATTTGTGTGTATGCAACCATAGTAAATATAATAAGTTAATTTTAATTAATTCTTATTATAATGTTATACTATTACTATTAATATTTTTTAGGTACATAATAATATAGTATAGCGGCAACCCAAAATGGCTAAAACATTTTAAACAGATTTGGACCAATACCTATACCTACCATCTATATAGGTAAGTTTATTTTACTGTTCAAGAACTAGTAAATTTTAAATTGTGTTTACCATGCTATGAATTTGTAACTTTAACAATCAATCACTAACACATGTACAGTACAGCAGTAGTACTATCAATCAATAGTAATTAGTTAGTAATTGAAATATAGACATACTACTGTATAGTATTACTTTTACATGTTCATTATCATTAGGCATTGTTAATAGGAAATCAATACAATGCAATATTCCTTTAACATTTAAAAATGTACAATATTTTATGATCATTAATGTTAATGAATCATTCTTTGTTGGCTTTCTTGCATTTGTTGGGTTTTATTATTTCATTTTGTATCATTGGAGATGTGAAAGTCAGATGAGTCTAAGTTTGACTCTAATCCACACTGCTGTTTTGTGACGGTTGAGTTTGGCATGTATTAGCTCCCCGCCTTGTTCAGAGACCACCTTCCATTCTCTCATGAATGCAATAGCATGGTGCTCAAGCATATGTAGCTTAGGCTGTATTACACCTGGTGCAATATGCCTGTATTCTGCTAAAAATACTTGTATCATATTTTTTATGTAATTAAAAAAATACTTATTTTACACATTAATACATTTTATAATTTCAGAAATTTTGTGATGAAAAAGTCAATCTGTGGTGACTGTAGAATGGACCCGAGTCCTGACTATCTTAGACATTTAAATAATAGAAAGTTCTGACAATTTAGTTGAATAGAAATGTACAATGTATGATGTAATCTTAATTGAAAATTGGCAGTTTTTAAACTATGTATATAAATTAGGATGAGAAAACAGTTATTTGATTATGAGGTATGTTCATTTAAATAAATTTGTTAGTATAAACTTTCAAAAAGAGTGAAGATATAAGGAAGAAAAGCAGATTATGGAGCAGCTGTACCAAATAAAAAAACTGTTCCCTTAAACGCCAGTGTGTTCTTTCACTTGTGAATGTAGTTTTTGCCCAGGTCATAGTTGTTGTAAGTTGTTGGTGTAGCATGCCAAGCAATTTTTCCATGCCCTGTTAATTTAAATGTTAGCGTGGTAGTATACAGTATCCATTGCAAATTCGTGAATGGCAGGTTGTACAAATGTATATAGGTTGTGATTTTACATTTGTTAGATTTAGTGCAAATTTGTGACGGCTTTTCATATTTTAAAAATTGTATTTTTTATCTTTTTCTTTAAATTTTGTTCCACAACAAAAGCAAGTAGAACGTAAAGCCTTTTCGTGAAACTGTGTTGCCTACAAAAATGAAAAGAAATGTTAATTTTACCAACCTTTAATTTTATATTATATTTATCATACAGTAGTTTGAGTATTTTTGTATAGGCTTTAATTTTAAAAGCCTAGGCCTGGTAGTTAGTAGTTTTACTAAATTTTTACATTTATGATGAATTATATTCAGTTGAAATAAATACAATGATAATAATTAAGCTTATTATTTAATCTATTGTAAATTAAAATGATATATAGCATGATTACACTACTTATACGTACCAACTAGGCCTAGCTACAACCTAGGCCTAGTTGCGTACAGCCTAGCGAGCGGTTATCAGACGCGTTCATCGACCTCTCGCCAAATACGCTGTTTCGCATTTAACAAAACAGTCGAGTTTTTCAATGAAAATTTCTTGAGATTTTCACCGTCACCTCCTAACAATTCAATGTCTCATGTAAGCATATATAATCAAACTTTTACCTAGATTTTCCAAGTATTATGAAAATTACGAATAAAAACAAAAAGTGTACAATTTGACAAGCATTTTTTCAAACTTTCCATTGTTTACATTTGCTAGGCCGATCGATGTTAATTTTTAAAACTTCCGGGTGTAAATAATTTCGTAAACTTGGTGTTATGCTTAATTACTTATTATTTCCAAAAAATCGGTAATTAAAAAACTTATTTTCTAACAAATAGTATAAAAATGGTTTTATAATATTTATGACGAAATTGATTAAAATAATTTAAAGTGTAGTTATAAAAGTTGCAAATGTCGCGAAAGTTGAACGAGATTCAACCACTCGCGCGGCGTCACGCTCAGGCACATATCGCCGTCTGACAATATTGAGGGCGCTTGACTTTCTCTATTTATTTTACATTGGTTGAAACAGCTGTGAATAGCTTAATATCGTATTTAAAAACGTTTTAGACCATTTTGAGCATTTCGACAAAACTTTTTTACACAAAACACCAAAGTGCTTAGAATAGCTTCAAATCGCATTTGGAGACGTTTTAGACCAATTTGTGCATTTCAATGAAACTTGGTTACACAAAAACATCAAAGTGCTTAAAATCACATTATAAATCGTTTTAGACCATTTTGAGCATTTTGATAACACTTTTCACACAAAAACATCAAAGAGCACAAAATAGCTTAATATCGTATTCAAAAACGTTTTAGACCATTTTGAGCATTTCGACAAAACTTGTTAACATAAAAACACCAAAGTGCTTAGAATAGCGTCAAATCGTATTTGGAGACGTTTTAGACCATTTTGTGATTTTCGAAAAAACTTGTTAACATAAAAACACCAAAGTGCTTAGAATAGCTTCAAATCGCATTTGGAGACGTTTTAGACCATTTTGTGATTTTCGATAAAACTTTTTAACATAAAAACACCAAAGTGCTTAGAATAGCTTCAAATCACATTTGGAGACGTTTTAGACCATTTTGTGATTTTCGAAAAAACTTGTTAACATAAAAACACGAAAGTGCTTAGAATAGCTTCAAATCGCATTTGGAAGCGTTTTAGACCATTTTGTGATTTTCGAAAAAAATTGTTAACATAAAAACACCAAAGTGCTTAGAATCACATTATAAACCGTTTTAGACCATTTTGAGCATTTCGATAACACTTTTCACACAAAAACATCAAAGAGCACAAAATAGCTTAATATCGTATTTAAAAACGTTTTAGACCATTTTGAGCATTTAGACAAAACTTTTTCACACAAAACACCAAAGTGCTTAGAATAGCTTCAAATCGCATTTGGAGACGTTTTAGAACATTTTGTGTTTTTCGAAAAAAACTGTTAACATAAAAACACCAAAGTGCTTAGAATAGCTTCAAATCGCATTTGGAGACGCTTTAGACCATTTTGTGATTTTCGAAAAAAATTGTTAACATAAAAACACCAAAGTGCTTAGAATCACATTATAAACCGTTTTAGACCATTTGAGCATTTCGATAACAATTTTCACACAAAAACATCAAAGAGCACAAAATAGCTTAATATCGTATTTAAAAATGTTTTAGACCATTTTGAGCATTTAGAAAAAACTTTTTCACACAAAACACCAAAGTGCTTAGAATAGCTTCAAATCGTATTTGGAGACGTTTTAGACCATTTTGAGATTTTCGAAAAAACTTGTTAACATAAAAACACCAAAGTGCTTAGAATAGCTTCAAATCGTATTTGGAGACGTTTTAGACCATTTTGTGATTTTCGAAAAAACTTGTTAACATAAAAACACCAAAGTGCTTAGAATAGCTTCAAATCGCATTTGGAGACGTTTTAGACCATTTTGTGCATTTTGATGAAACTTGGTTACACAAAAACTTCAAAGTGCTTAAAATCACATTATAAACCGTTTTAGACCATTTTGAGCATTTCGATAACACTTTTCACACAAAAACATCAAAGAGCACAAAATAGCTTAATATCGTATTTAAAAACGTTTTAGACCATTTTGAGCATTTCGACAAAACTTTTTCACACAAAACACCAAAGTGCTTAGAATAGCTTCAAATCGCATTTGGAGACGTTTTAGACAATTTTGTGATTTTCGAAAAAACTTGTTAACATAAAAACACCAAAGTGCTTAGAATAGCTTCAAATCGCATTTGGAGACGTTTTAGACCATTTTGTGATTTTCGAAAAAACTTGTTAACATAAAAACACCAAAGTGCTTAGAATAGCTTCAAATCGTATTTGGAGACGTTTTAGACCATTTTGTGATTTTCGAAAAAACTTGGTTACACAAAAACATCAAAGTGCTTAAAATCACATTATAAACCGTTTTAGACCATTTTGAGCATTTCTATAACACTTTTCACACAAAAACATCAAAGAGCACAAAATAGCTTAATATCGTGTTTAAAAACGTTTTAGACCATTTTGAGCATTTCGACAAAACTTTTTCACACAAAACACCAAAGTGCTTAGAATAGCTTCAAATCGCATTTGGAGACGTTTTAGACCATTTCGTGATTTTCGAAAAAAACTTGTTAACATAAAAACACCAAAGTGCTTAGAATAGCTTCAAATCGTATTTGGAGACGTTTTAGACCATTTTGTGATTTTCGAAAAAACTTGTTAACATAAAAACACCAAAGTTCTTAGAATCACATTATAAACAGTTTTAGACCATTTTGAGCATTTCGATAACAATTTTCACACAAAAACATCAAAGAGCACAAAATAGCTTAATATCGTATTTAAAAATGTTTTAGACCATTTTGAGCATTTAGACAAAACTTTTTCACACAAAACACCAAAGTGCTTAGGATAGCTTCAAATTGCATTTGGAGACGTTTTAGACCATTTTGTGATTTTCGAAAAAACTTGTTAACATAAAAACAACGAAGTGCTTAGAATAGCTTCAAATCGAATTTGGAGACGTTTTAGACCATTTTGTGATTTTCGAAAAAACATGTCAACATAAAAACACCAAAGGGTTTAGAATAGCTTCAAATCGCATTTGGAGACGTTTTAGACCATTTTGTGATTTTCGAAAAAACTTGTTAACATAAAAACACCAAAGTGCTTAGAATAGCTTCAAATCGTATTTGGAGACGTTTTAGACCATTTTGAGATTTTCGAAAAAACTTGGTTACACAAAAACATCAAAGTGCTTAAAATCACATTATAAACCGTTTTAGACCATTTTGAGCATTTCGATAAAACTTTTCACACAAAAACATCAAAGAGCACAAAATAGCTTAATATCGTATTTAAAAACGTTTTAGACCATTTTGAGCATTTCGACAAAACTTTTTCACACAAAACACCAAAGTGCTTAGAATAGCTTCAAATCGCATTTGGAGACGTTTTAGACCAATTTGTGCATTTCGATGAAACTTGGTTACACAAAAACATCACAGTGCTTAAAATCACATTATAAACAGTTTTAGACCATTTTGAGCATTTCGACAAAACTTTTTCACACAAAACACCAAAGTGCTTAGAATAGCTTCAAATCGCATTTGGAGACGTTTTAGACCATTTTGTGATTTTCGAAAAAACTTGTTAACATAAAAACACCAAAGTGCTTAGAATAGCTTCAAATCGTATTTGGAGACGTTTTAGACCATTTTGTGATTTTCGAAAAAACTTGTTAACATAAAAACACCAAAGTTCTTAGAATCACATTATAAACCGTTTTAGACCATTTTGAGCATTTCGATAACAATTTTCACACAAAAACATCAAAGAGCACAAAAAAACTTAATATCGTATTTAAAAATGTTTTAGACCATTTTGAGCATTTAGACAAAACTTTTTCACACAAAACACCAAAGTGCTTAGGATAGCTTCAAATCGCATTTGGAGACGTTTTAGACCATTTTGTGATTTTCGAAAAAACTTGTTAACATAAAAACAACGAAGTGCTTAGAATAGCTTCAAATCGAATTTGGAGACGTTTTAGACCATTTTGAGATTTTCGAAAAAACTTGGTTACACAAAAACATCAAAGTGCTTAAAATCACATTATAAACCGTTTTAGACCATTTTGAGCATTTCGATAACACTTTTCACACAAAAACATCAAAGAGCACAAAATAGCTTAATATCGTATTTAAAAACGTTTTAGACCATTTTGAGCATTTAGACAAAACTTTTTCAAACAAAACACCAAAGTGCTTAGAATAGCTTCAAATTGCATTTGGAGACGTTTTAGACCATTTTGTGATTTTCGAAAAAACATGTCAACATAAAAACACCAAAGGGTTTAGAATAGCTTCAAATCGCATTTGGAGACGTTTTAGACCATTTTGTGATTTTCGAAAAAACTTGTTAACATATAAACACCAAAGTGCTTAGAATAGCTTCAAATCGTATTTGGAGACGTTTTAGACCATTTTGAGATTTTCGAAAAAACTTGGTTACACAAAAACATCAAAGTGCTTAAAATCACATTATAAACCGTTTTAGACCATTTTGAGCATTTCGATAACACTTTTCACACAAAAACATCAAAGAGCACAAAATAGCTTAATATCGTATTTAAAAACGTTTTAGACCATTTTGAGCATTTCGACAAAACTTTTTCACACAAAACACCAAAGTGCTTAGAATAGCTTCAAATCGCATTTGGAGACGTTTTAGACCATTTTGTGATTTTCGAAAAAACATGTCAACATAAAAACACCAAAGGGTTTAGAATAGCTTCAAATCGCATTTGGAGACGTTTTAGACCATTTTGTGATTTTCGAAAAAACTTGGTTACACAAAAACATCAAATTGCTTAAAATCACATTATAAACCGTTTTAGACCATTTTGAGCATTTCGATAACACTTTTCACACAAAAACATCAAAGAGCACAAAATAGCTTAATATCGTATTTAAAAACGTTTTAGACCATTTTGAGCATTTCGACAAAACTTGTTAACATAAAAACACCAAAGTGCTTAGAATAGCTTCAAATCGCATTTGGAGACGTTTTAGACCATTTTGTGAATTTCGAAAAAAATTGTTAACATAAAAACACCAAAGTGCTTAGAATCACATTATAAACCGTTTTAGACCATTTTGAGCATTTCGATAACAATTTTCACACAAAAACATCAAAGAGCACAAAATAGCTTAATATCTAGTCTGGGTTCCAGACGGAGTTTTGTCTTAATATTAGTTAAAAGATAAATATTTTGGCACATATGGCGTTTCATACGTATACTACTTGATTTTGGATACTCCGTCTGGGGAAACACGCACAAGTCACGTGGTTTGACACCAAGAATTCTTGGTGCATACGATTATCCGGTTGACTAGTTTCAGCTGCATGCGATTGGCTACTCTCTCGTACACCGTTTAAATATTCATATTTAAGAATTTCAAAGACTCAACAAATAAGATGATGCGCATGCGCTATGTTACGTTTAGACAATGTGTACTTGTTGGGTACATTTATGAAAGTTCTGAAGGCTAGAAATTATTTTATATGCCTAGTAGTCTGGTAAACATTTGATGGGATCTTTGAAATATGAAAACTCGTCTTGATATATGATAGGCTAGCTTCTCCGCAAATCAAACATTGAATGGATCATTTATTACGCGGACATAATTTTGATTTAATTCTCACTCAGACCCTGTCCTGTTCTGTGTGGTGGTGTAGCCCTGTTGTGTGCCGGTGGTATGTAGGCCTACTTCATTGGCGTTTTATTTGGCAGGTCATACGTGCGAGTTGAGTAGGACCTACGAAAGAGGCCTAGGCCAAAGACTAAACAATTAATAAACAAAACAACTTGGCATTACTATTTTATATTTCAACAGTCTCGATCGTACATTAAGCACTGGTAGGCCTACGTACTCGATCTCTTTCATTTTGAAACAAAATGATCATTGGTTGATTCGAAATCCATATTTACATACCGCCCGCCCCATATAGCCAAATACGGTATGATAACCTACGTCATTCTTATCGTATGTTTGCGGTCTGCAAATCGATTTCTATACGTGTTTCACAAGTCTGTATTTTCAGAAAAAAATCGCGGTCGAAATAAAAACAAATAAATAAAAAAAAAAGATAATACAGACTTGGGGCAAGTCTACTTAATATCGTATTTAAAAATGTTTTAGACCATTTTGAGCATTTAGACAAAACTTTTTCACACAAAACACCAAAGTGCTTAGAATAGCTTCAAATCGTATTTGGAGACGTTTTAGACCATTTTGAGATTTTCGAAAAAACTTGGTTACACAAAAACATCAAAGTGCTTAAAATCACATTATAAACCGTTTTAGACCATTTTGAGCATTTCGATAACACTTTTCACACAAAAACATCAAAGAGCACAAAATAGCTTAATATCGTATTTAAAAACGTTTTGGACCATTTTGAGCATTTCGACAAAACTTTTTCACACAAAACACCAAAGTGCTTAGAATAGCTTCAAATCGCATATGGAGACGTTTTAGACCAAGTTGTGCATTTCGATGAAACTTGGTTACACAAAAACATCAAAGTGCTTAAAATCACATTATAAACCGTTTTAGACCATTTTGAGCATTTCGATAACACTTTTCACACAAAAACATCAAAGAGCACAAAATAGCTTAATATCGTATTTAAAAACATTTTAGACCATTTTGAGCATTTAGACAAAACTTTTTCAAACAAAACACCAAAGTGCTTAGAATAGCTTCAAATCGCATTTGGAGACGTTTTAGACCATTTTGTGATTTTCGACAAAACTTGTTAACATAAAAACACCAAAGTGCTTAGAATAGCTTCAAATCGTATTTGGAGACGTTTTAGACCATTTTGTGATTTTCCAAAAAACTTGTTAACATAAAAACACCAAAGTGCTTAGAATAGCTTCAAATCGCATTTGGAGACGTTTTAGACAATTTTGTGCATTTCGATGAAACTTGGTTACACAAAAACATCAAAGTGCTTAAAATCACATTATAAACCGTTTTAGACCATTTTGAGCATTTCGATAACACTTTTCACACAAAAACATCAAAGAGCACAAAATAGCTTAATATCGTATTTAAAAACGTTTTAGACCATTTTGAGCATTTCGACAACACTTTTTCACACAAAACACCAAAGTGCTTAGAATAGCTTCAAATCGCATTTGGAGACGTTTAGACCATTTTGTGATTTTCGAAAAAACTTGTTAACATAAAAACATCAAAGTGTACAGAATAGCTTCAAATCGCATTTGGAGACGTTTTAGACCATTTTGTGATTTTCGAAAAAACTTGTTAACATAAAAACACCAAAGTGCTTAGAATCACATTATAAAACCGTTTTAGACCATTTTGAGCATTTCGATAACACTTTTCACACAAAAACATCAAAGAGCACAAAACAGCTTAATATCCTATTTAAAAATGTTTTAGACCATTTTGAGCATTTAGACAAAACTTTTTCACACCAAAGTGCTTAGAATAGCTTCAAATCGCATTTGGAGACGTTTTAGACCATTTTGTGATTTTCGAAAAAACTTGTTAACATAAAAACACCAAAGTGCTTAGAATAGCTTCAAATCGCATTTGGAGACATTTTAGACCAATTTGTGATTTTCGAAAAAACTTGTTAACATAAAAACACCAAAGTGCTTAGAATAGCTTCAAATCGTATTTGGAGACGTTTTAGACCATTTTGTGATTTTCGAAAAAACTTTTTAACATAAAAACACCAAAGTGCTTAGAATAGCTTCAAATCGCATTTGGAGACGTTTTAGACCATTTTGTGCATTTCGATGAAACTTGGTTACACAAAAACATCAAAGTGTATAAAATCACATTATAAACCGTTTTAGACCATTGTGAGCATTTTGATAACACTTTTCACACAAAAACATCAAAGAGCACAAAATAGCTTAATATCGTATTTAAAAACGTTTTAGACCATTTTGAGCATTTCGACAAAACTTTTTCACACAAAACACCAAAGTGCTTAGAATAATTTCTAATCGCATTTGGAGACGTTTTAGACCAATTTGTGCATTTCGATGAAACTTCGTTACACAAAAACTTCAAAGTGCTTAAAATCACATTATAAACCGTTTTAGACCATTTTGAGCATTTCGATAACACTTTTTCACACAAAACACCAAAGTGCTTAGAATAGCTTCAAATCGCATTTGGAAACGTTTTAGACCATTTTGTGATTTTCGAAAAAACTTGTTAACATAAAAACACCAAAGTGATTATAATAGCTTCAAATCGCATTTGGAGATGTTTTAGACCATTTTGTGATTTTCGAAAAAACTTGTTAACATAAAGACACCAAAGTGCTTAGAATAGCTTCAAATCGCATTTGGAGACGTTTTAGACCAATTTGTGATTTTCGAAAAAAATTGTCAACATAAAAACACCAAAGTGTTTAGAATAGCTTCAAATCGCATTTGGAGACGTTTTAGACCAATTTGTGATTTTCGCAAAAACTTATCAACATAAAAACACCAAAGGGTTTAGAATAGCTTCAAATCGCATTTGGAGACGTTTTAGACCATTTTGTGATTTTTGAAAAAACTTGTTAACATAAAAACACCAAAGTGCTTAGAATAGCTTCAAATCGCATTTAGAGACGTTTTAGACCATTTTGTGATTTTCGATGAAACTTGGTTACACAAAAACATCAAAGTGCTTAAAATCACATTATAAACCGTTTTAGACCATTGTGAGCATTTCGATAACACTTTTCACACAAAAACATCAAAGAGCACAAAATAGCTTAATATCGTATTTAAAAACGTTTTAGACCATTTTGAGCATTTCGACAAAACTTTTTCACACAAAACACCAAAGTGCTTAGAATAGCTTCAAATCGCATTTGGAGACGTTTTAGACCATTTTGTGATTTTCGAAAAAACTTGTTAACATAAAAACACCAAAGTGCTTAGAATAGCTTCAAATTGCATTTGGAGACGTTTTAGACCATTTTGTGCATTTCGATGAAACTTGGTTACACAAAAACATCAAAGTGCTTAAAATCACATTATAAACCGTTTTAGACCATTTTGAGCATTTCGATAACACTTTTCACACAAAAACATCAAAGAGCACAAAATAGCTTAATATCGTATTTAAAAACTTTTTAGACCATTTTGAGCATTTCGACAAAACTTTTTCACACAAAACACCAAAGTGCTTAGAATAGCTTCAAATCGCATTTGGAGACGTTTTAGACCATTTTGTGATTTTCGAAAAAACTTGTTAACATAAAAACACCAAAGTGCTTAGAATAGCTTCAAATCGTATTTGGAGACGTTTTAGACCATTTTGTGATTTTCGAAAAAAATTGTTAACATAAAAACACCAAAGTTCTTAGAATCACATTATAAAACCGTTTTAGACCATTTTGAGCATTTCGATAACACTTTTCACACAAAAACATCAAAGAGCACAAAACAGCTTAATATCCTATTTAAAAAAGTTTTAGACCATTTTGAGCATTTAGACAAAACTTTTTCACACCAAAGTGCTTAGAATAGCTTCATATCGCATTTGGAGACGTTTTAGACCATTTTGTGATTTTCGAAAAAACTTGTTAACATAAAAACACCAAAGTGCTTAGAATAGCTTCAAATCGTATTTGGAGACGTTTTAGACCATTTTGTGATTTTCGAAAAAACTTGTTAACATAAAAACACCAAAGTGCTTAGAATAGCTTCAAATCGCAATTGGAGACGTTTTAGACCATTTTGTGCATTTCGATGAAACTTGGTTACACAAAAACATCAAAGTGCTTAATATCGTATTTAAAAACGTTTAAGACCATTTTGAGCATTTCGACAAAACTTTTCACACAAAACACCAAAGTGTTTAGAATAGCTTCAAATCGCATTTGGAGACGTTTTAGACCATTTTGTGATTTTCGAAAAAACTTGTTAACATAAAAACATCAAAGTGTACAGAATAGCTTCAAATCGCATTTGGAGACGTTTTAGACCATTTTGTGATTTTCGAAAAAACTTGTTAACATAAAAACACCAAAGTGCTTAGAATCACATTATAAAACCGTTTTAGACCATTTTGAGCATTTCGATAACACTTTTCACACAAAAACATCAAAGAGCACAAAACAGCTTAATATCCTATTTAAAAATGTTTTAGACCATTTTGAGCATTTAGACAAAACTTTTTCACACCAAAGTGCTTAGAATAGCTTCAAATCGCATTTGGAGACGTTTTAGACCATTTTGTGATTTTCGAAAAAACTTGTTAACATAAAAACACCAAAGTGCTTAGAATAGCTTCAAATCGCATTTGGAGACATTTTAGACCAATTTGTGATTTTCGAAAAAACTTGTTAACATAAAAACACCAAAGTGCTTAGAATAGCTTCAAATCGTATTTGGAGACGTTTTAGACCATTTTGTGATTTTCGAAAAAACTTGTTAACATAAAAACACCAAAGTGCTTAGAATAGCTTCAAATCGCATTTGGAGACGTTTTAGACCATTTTGTGCATTTCGATGAAACTTGGTTACACAAAAACATCAAAGTGTATAAAATCACATTATAAACCGTTTTAGACCATTGTGAGCATTTTGATAACACTTTTCACACAAAAACATCAAAGAGCACAAAATAGCTTAATATCGTATTTAAAAACGTTTTAGACCATTTTGAGCATTTCGACAAAACTTTTTCACACAAAACACCAAAGTGCTTAGAATAATTTCTAATCGCATTTGGAGACGTTTTAGACCAATTTGTGCATTTCGATGAAACTTCGTTACACAAAAACTTCAAAGTGCTTAAAATCACATTATAAACCGTTTTAGACCATTTTGAGCATTTCGATAACACTTTTTCACACAAAACACCAAAGTGCTTAGAATAGCTTCAAATCGCATTTGGAAACGTTTTAGACCATTTTGTGATTTTCGAAAAAACTTGTTAACATAAAAACAACAAAGTGATTATAATAGCTTCAAATCGCATTTGGAGATGTTTTAGACCATTTTGTGATTTTCGAAAAAACTTGTTAACATAAAGACACCAAAGTGCTTAGAATAGCTTCAAATCGCATTTGGAGACGTTTTAGACCAATTTGTGATTTTCGAAAAAAATTGTCAACATAAAAACACCAAAGTGTTTAGAATAGCTTCAAATCGCATTTGGAGACGTTTTAGACCAATTTGTGATTTTCGCAAAAACTTATCAACATAAAAACACCAAAGGGTTTAGAATAGCTTCAAATCGTATTTGGAGACGTTTTAGACCATTTTGTGATTTTCGAAAAAACTTGTTAACATAAAAACACCAAAGTGCTTAGAATAGCTTCAAATCGCAATTGGAGACGTTTTAGACCATTTTGTGCATTTCGATGAAACTTGGTTACACAAAAACATCAAAGTGCTTAATATCGTATTTAAAAACGTTTTAGACCATTTTGAGCATTTCGACAAAACTTTTCACACAAAACACCAAAGTGCTTAGAATAGCTTCAAATCGCATTTGGAGACGTTTTAGACCATTTTGTGATTTTCGAAAAAACTTGTTAACATAAAAACATCAAAGTGTACAGAATAGCTTCAAATCGCATTTGGAGACGTTTTAGACCATTTTGTGATTTTCGAAAAAACTTGTTAACATAAAAACACCAAAGTGCTTAGAATCACATTATAAAACCGTTTTAGACCATTTTGAGCATTTCGATAACACTTTTCACACAAAAACATCAAAGAGCACAAAACAGCTTAATATCCTATTTAAAAATGTTTTAGACCATTTTGAGCATTTAGACAAAACTTTTTCACACCAAAGTGCTTAGAATAGCTTCAAATCGCATTTGGAGACGTTTTAGACCATTTTGTGATTTTCGAAAAAACTTGTTAACATAAAAACACCAAAGTGCTTAGAATAGCTTCAAATCGCATTTGGAGACATTTTAGACCAATTTGTGATTTTCGAAAAAACTTGTTAACATAAAAACACCAAAGTGCTTAGAATAGCTTCAAATCGTATTTGGAGACGTTTTAGACCATTTTGTGATTTTCGAAAAAACTTGTTAACATAAAAACACCAAAGTGCTTAGAATAGCTTCAAATCGCATTTGGAGACGTTTTAGACCATTTTGTGCATTTCGATGAAACTTGGTTACACAAAAACATCAAAGTGTATAAAATCACATTATAAACCGTTTTAGACCATTGTGAGCATTTTGATAACACTTTTCACACAAAAACATCAAAGAGCACAAAATAGCTTAATATCGTATTTAAAAACGTTTTAGACCATTTTGAGCATTTCGACAAAACTTTTTCACACAAAACACCAAAGTGCTTAGAATAATTTCTAATCGCATTTGGAGACGTTTTAGACCAATTTGTGCATTTCGATGAAACTTCGTTACACAAAAACTTCAAAGTGCTTAAAATCACATTATAAACCGTTTTAGACCATTTTGAGCATTTCGATAACACTTTTTCACACAAAACACCAAAGTGCTTAGAATAGCTTCAAATCGCATTTGGAAACGTTTTAGACCATTTTTTGATTTTCGAAAAAACTTGTTAACATAAAAACACCAAAGTGATTATAATAGCTTCAAATCGCATTTGGAGATGTTTTAGACCATTTTGTGATTTTCGAAAAAACTTGTTAACATAAAGACACCAAAGTGCATAGAATAGCTTCAAATCGCATTTGGAGACGTTTTAGACCAATTTGTGATTTTCGAAAAAAATTGTCAACATAAAAACACCAAAGTGTTTAGAATAGCTTCAAATCGCATTTGGAGACGTTTTAGACCAATTTGTGATTTTCGCAAAAACTTATCAACATAAAAACACCAAAGGGTTTAGAATAGCTTCAAATCGCATTTGGAGACGTTTTAGACCATTTTGTGATTTTCGAAAAAACTTGTTAACATAAAAACACCAAAGTGCTTAGAATAGCTTCAAATCGCATTTAGAGACGTTTTAGACCATTTTGTGATTTTCGATGAAACTTGGTTACACAAAAACATCAAAGTGCTTAAAATCACATTATAAACCGTTTTAGACCATTGTGAGCATTTCGATAACACTTTTCACACAAAAACATCAAAGAGCACAAAATAGCTTAATATCGTATTTAAAAACGTTTTAGACCATTTTGAGCATTTCGACAAAACTTTTTCACACAAAACACCAAAGTGCTTAGAATAGCTTCAAATCGCATTTGGAGACGTTTTAGACCATTTTGTGATTTTCGAAAAAACTTGTTAACATAAAAACACCAAAGTTCTTAGAATAGCTTCAAATCGCATTTGGAGACGTTTTAGACCATTTTGTGCATTTCGATGAAACTTGGTTACACAAAAAAATCAAAGTGCTTAAAATCACATTATAAACCGTTTTAGACCATTTTGAGCATTTCGATAACACTTTTCACACAAAAACATCAAAGAGCACAAAATAGCTTAATATCGTATTTAAAAACGTTTTAGACCATTTTGAGCATTTCGACAAAACTTTTTCACACAAAACACCAAAGTGCTTAGAATAGCTTCAAATCGCATTTGGAGACGTTTTAGACCATTTTGTGATTTTCGAAAAAACTTGTTAACATAAAAACACCAAAGTGCTTAGAATAGCTTCAAATCGTATTTGGAGACGTTTTAGACCATTTTGTGATTTTCGAAAAAACTTGTTAACATAAAAACACCAAAGTGCTTAGAATAGCTTCAAATCGCATTTGGAGACGTTTTAGACCATTTTGTGCATTTCGATGAAACTTGGTTACACAAAAACATCAAAGTGCTTAAAATCACATTATAAACCGTTTTAGACCATTTTGAGCATTTCGATAACACTTTTCACACAAAAACATCAAAGAGCACAAAATAGCTTAATATCGTGTTTAAAAACGTTTTAGACCATTTTGAGCATTTCGAAAAAAACTTTTTCACACAAAACACCAAAGTGCTTAGAATAGCTTGAAATCGCATTTGGAGACGTTTTAGACCAATTTGTGCATTTCGATGAAACTTGGTTACACAAAAACATCAAAGTGCTTAAAATCACATTATAAATCGTTTTAGACCATTTTGAGCATTTCGATAACACTTTTCACACAAAAACATCAAAGAGCACAAAATAGCTTAATATCGTATTTAAAAACGTTTTAGACCATTTTGAGCATTTAAACAAAACTTTTTCACACAAAACACCAAAGTGCTTAGAATAGCTTCAAATCGCATTTGGAGACGTTTTAGACCATTTTGTGATTTTCGAAAAAACTTGTTAACATAAAAACACCAAAGTGCTTAGAATAGCTTCAAATCGCATTTGGAGACATTTTAGACCAATTTGTGATTTTCGAAAAAACTTGTTAACATAAAAACACCAAAGTGCTTAGAATAGCTTCAAATCGCATTTGGAGACGTTTTAGACCATTTTGTGATTTTCGAAAAAACTTGTTAACATAAAAACACCAAAGTGCTTAGAATAGCTTCAAATCGCATTTGGAGACGTTTTAGACCATTTTGTGATTTTCGAAAAAACTTGGTTACACAAAAACATCAAATTGCTTAAAATCACATTATAAACCGTTTTAGACCATTTTGAGCATTTCGATAACCCTTTTCACACAAAAACATCAAAGAGCACAAAATAGCTTAATATCGTATTTAAAAACGTTTTAGACCATTTTGAGCATTTCGACAAAACTTTTTCACACAAAACACCAAAGTGCTTAGAATAGCTTCAAATCGCATTTGGAGACGTTTTAGACCAATTTGTGCATTTCGAAAAAACTTGTTAACATAAAAACACTAAAGTGCTTAGAATAGCTTCAAATCGCATTTGGAGACGTTTTAGACCATTTTGTGATTTTCGAAAAAACTTAACATAAAAACACCAAAGTGCTTAGAATAGCTTTAAATCGTATTTGGAGACGTTTTAGACCATTTTGTGATTTTCGAAAAAACTTGTTAACATAAAAACACCAAAGTGCTTAGAATAGCTTCAAATCGCATTTGGAGACGTTTTAGACCATTTTGTGTTTTTCGAAAAAACTTGTTAACATAAAAACACCAAAGTGCTTAGAATAGCTTCAAATCGCATTTGGAGACGTTTTAGACCATTTTGTGCATTTCGATGAAACTTGGTTACACAAAAACATCAAAGTGCTTAAAATCACATTATAAATCGTTTTAGACCATTTTGAGCATTTAGATAACACTTTTCACACAAAAACATCAAAGAGCACAAAATAGCTTAATATCGTATTTAAAAACGTTTTAGACCATTTTGAGCATTTCGACAAAACTTTTTCACACAAAACACCAAAGTGCTTAGAATAGCTTCAAATCGCATTTGGAGACGTTTTAGACCATTTTGTGATTTTCGAAAAAACTTGTTAACATAAAAACATCAAAGTGTACAGAATAACTTCAAATCGCATTTGGAGACCGTTTTAGGCCAATTTGTGATTTTCGAAAAAACTTTTTAACCTAAAAATATCAAAGTGTTTAGAATAGCTTCAAATCGCATTTGGAGACGTTTTAGACCATTTTGTGATTTTCGAAAAAACTTGTTAACATAAAAACACCAAAGTGCTTAGAATAGCTTCAAATCGCATTTGGAGACGTTTTAGACCATTTTGTGCATTTCGATGAAACTTGGTTACACAAAAACATCAAAGTGCTTAAAATCACATTATAAACCGTTTTAGACCATTTTGAGCATTTCTATAACACTTTTCACACAAAAACATCAAAGAGCACAAAATAGCTTAATATCGTATTTAAAAACGTTTTAGACCATTTTGAGCATTTCGACAAAAACTTTTTCACACAAAACACCAAAGTGCTTAGAATAGCTTCAAATCGCATTTGGAGACGTTTTAGACCATTTTGTGATTTTCGAAAAAACTTGTTAACATAAAAACACCAAAGTGCTTAGAATAGCTTCAAATCGCATTTGGAGACGTTTTAGACCATTTTGTGATTTTCGAAAAAACTTGGTTACACAAAAACATCAAATTGCTTAAAATCACATTATAAACCGTTTTAAACCATTTTGAGCTTTTCGATAACACTTTTCACACAAAAACATCAAAGAGCACAAAATAGCTTAATATCGTATTTAAAAACGTTTTAGACCAATTTGAGCATTTCGACAAAACTTGTTAACATAAAAACACCAAAGTGCTTAGAATAGCTTAAAATCGCATTTGGAGACGTTTTAGACGATTTTGTGATTTTCGAAAAAAATTGTTAACATAAAAACACCAAAGTGCTTAGAATCACATTATAAACCGTTTTAGACCATTTTGAGCATTTCGATAACAATTTTCACACAAAAACATCAAAGAGCACAAAATAGCTTAATATCGTATTTAAAAATGTTTTAGACCATTTTGAGCATTTAGACAAAAACTTTTTCACACAAAACACCAAACTGCTTAGAATAGCTTCAAATTGTATTTGGAGACGTTTTAGACCATTTTGAGATTTTCGAAAAAACTTGGTTACACAAAAACATCAAAGTGCTTAAAATCACATTATAAACCGTTTTAGACCATTTTGAGCATTTCGATAACACTTTTCACACAAAAACATCAAAGAGCACAAAATAGCTTAATATCGTATTTAAAAACGTTTTAGACCATTTTGAGCATTTCGAAAAAAACTTTTTCACACAAAACACCAAAGTGCTTAGAATAGCTTGAAATCGCATTTGGAGACGTTTTAGACCAATTTGTGCATTTCGATGAAACTTGGTTACACAAAAACATCAAAGTGCTTAAAATCACATTATAAATCGTTTTAGACCATTTTGAGCAATTCGATAACACTTTTCACACAAAAACATCAAAGAGCACAAAATAGCTTAATATCGTATTTAAAAACGTTTTAGACCATTTTGAGCATTTCGACAAAACTTGTTAACATAAAAACACCAAAGTTCTTAGAATAGCTTCAAATCGCAGTTGGAGACGTTTTAGACCATTTTGTGATTTTCGAAAAAAATTGTTAACATAAAAACACCAAAGTGCTTAGAATCACATTATAAACCGTTTTAGACCATTTTGAGCATTTCGATAACAATTTTCACACAAAAACATCAAAGAGCACAAAATAGCTTAATATCGTATTTAAAAATGTTTTAGACCATTTTGAGCATTTAGATAAAACTTTTTCACACAAAACACCAAAGTGCTTAGAATAGCTTCAAATCGTATTTGGAGACGTTTTAGACCATTTTGAGATTTTCGAAAAAACTTGGTTACACAAAAACATAAAAGTGCTTAAAATCTCATTATAAACCATTTTAGACCATTTTGAGCATTTCGATAACACTTTTCACACAAAAACATCAAAGAGCACAAAATAGCTTAATATCGTATTTAAAAACGTTTTAGACCATTTTGAGCATTTCGACAAAACTTTTTCACACAAAACACCAAAGTGCTTAGAATAGCTTCAAATCGCATTTGGAGACGTTTTAGACCAATTTGTGCATTTCGATGAAACTTGGTTACACAAAAACATCAAAGTGCTTAAAATCACATTATAAATCGTTTTAGACCATTTTGAGCATTTCGATAACACTTTTCACACAAAAACATCAAAGAGCACAAAATAGCTTAATATCGTATTGAAAAATGTTTTAGACCATTTTGAGCATTTAGACAAAACTTTTTCACACAAAACACCAAAGTGCTTAGAATAGCTTCAAATCGCATTTGGAGACATTTTAGACCATTTTGTGATTTTCGAAAAAACTTGTTAACATAAAAACACCAAAGTGCTTAGAATAGCTTCAAATCGCATTTGGAGACGTTTTAGACCATTTTGTGCATTTCGATGAAACTTGGTTACACAAAAACATCAAAGGGCTTAAAATCACATTATAAACCGTTTTAGACCATTTTGAGCATTTCGATAACACTTTTCACACAAAAACATCAAAGAGCACAAAATAGCTTAATATCGTATTTAAAAACGTTTTAGACCATTTTGAGCATTTCGACAAAACTTTTTCACACAAAACACCAAAGTGCTTAGAATAGCTTCAAATCGCATTTGGAGACGTTTTAGACCATTTTGTGATTTTCGAAAAAACTTGTTAACATAAAAACACCAAAGTGCTTAGAATAGCTTCAAATCGCATTTGGAGACGTTTTAGACAATTTTGTGATTTTCGAAAAAACTTGTTAACATAAAAACACCAAAGTGCTTAGAATAGCGTCAAATCGTATTTGGAGACGTTTTAGACCATTTTGTGATTTTCGAAAAAACTTGTTAACATAAAAACACCAAAGTGCTTAGAATAGCTTCAAATCGCATTTGGAGACGTTTTAGACCATTTTGTGCATTTCGATGAAACTTGGTTACACAAAAACATCAAAGTGCTTAAAATCACATTATAAATCGTTTTAGACCATTTTGAGCATTTAGGTAAAACTTTTTCACACAAAACACCAAAGTGCTTAGAATAGCTTTAAATCGCATTTGGAGACGTTTTAGACCATTTTGTGATTTTTGAAAAAACTTGTTAACATAAAAACACCAAAGTGCTTAGAATAGCTTCAAATCGCATTTGGAGACGTTTTAGACCATTTTGTGATTTTCGAAAAAACTTTTTAACATAAAAACATCAAAGTGTACAGAATAGCTTCAAATCGCATTTGGAGACGTTTTAGACCAATTTGTGATTTTCGAAAAAACTTATTAACATAAAAACACCAAAGGGTTTAGAATAGCTTCAAATCGCATTTGGAGACGTTTTAGACCATTTTGTGATTTTCGAAAAAACTTGTTAACATAAAAACACCAAAGTGCTTAAAATCACATTATAAACCGTTTTAGACCATTTTGAGCATTTCGATAACACTTTTCACACAAAAACATCAAAGAGCACAAAATAGCTTAATATCGTATTTAAAAACGTTTTAGACCATTTTGAGCATTTAGACAAAACTTTTTCAAACAAAACACCAAAGTGCTTAGAATAGCTTCAAATCGCATTTGGAGACGTTTTAGACCATTTTGTGATTTTCGAAAAAACATGTCAACATAAAAACACCAAAGGGTTTAGAATAGCTTCAAATCGCATTTGGAGACGTTTTAGACCATTTTGTGATTTTCGACAAAACTTGTTAACATAAAAACACCAAAGTGCTTAGAATAGCTTCAAATCGTATTTGGAGACGTTTTAGACCATTTTGTGATTTTCCAAAAAACTTGTTAACATAAAAACACCAAAGTGCTTAGAATAGCTTCAAATCGCATTTGGAGACGTTTTAGACAATTTTGTGCATTTCGATTAAACTTGGTTACACAAAAACATCAAAGTGCTTAAAATCACATTATAAACCGTTTTAGACCATTTTGAGCATTTCGATAACACTTTTCACACAAAAACATCAAAGAGCACAAAATAGCTTAATATCGTATTTAAAAACGTTTTAGACCATTTTGAGCATTTCGACAACACTTTTTCACACAAAACACCAAAGTGCTTAGAATAGCTTCAAATCGCATTTGGAGACGTTTAGACCATTTTGTGATTTTCGAAAAAACTTGTTAACATAAAAACATCAAAGTGTACAGAATAGCTTCAAATCGCATTTGGAGACGTTTTAGACCATTTTGTGATTTTCGAAAAAACTTGTTAACATAAAAACACCAAAGTGCTTAGAATCACATTATAAAACCGTTTTAGACCATTTTGAGCATTTCGATAACACTTTTCACACAAAAACATCAAAGAGCACAAAACAGCTTAATATCCTATTTAAAAATGTTTTAGACCATTTTGAGCATTTAGACAAAACTTTTTCACACCAAAGTGCTTAGAATAGCTTCAAATCGCATTTGGAGACGTTTTAGACCATTTTGTGATTTTCGAAAAAACTTGTTAACATAAAAACACCAAAGTGCTTAGAATAGCTTCAAATCGCATTTGGAGACATTTTAGACCAATTTGTGATTTTCGAAAAAACTTGTTAACATAAAAACACCAAAGTGCTTAGAATAGCGTCAAATCGTATTTGGAGACGTTTTAGACCATTTTGTGATTTTCGAAAAAACTTGTTAACATAAAAACACCAAAGTGCTTAGAATAGCTTCAAATCGCATTTGGAGACGTTTTAGACCATTTTGTGCATTTCGATGAAACTTGGTTACACAAAAACATCAAAGTGCTTAAAATCACATTATAAATCGTTTTAGACCATTTTGAGCATTTGGATAAAACTTTTTCACACAAAACACCAAAGTGCTTAGAATAGCTTTAAATCGCATTTGGAGACGTTTTAGACCATTTTGTGATTTTTGAAAAAACTTGTTAACATAAAAACACCAAAGTGCTTAGAATAGCTTCAAATCGCATTTGGAGACGTTTTAGACCATTTTGTGATTTTCGAAAAAACTTTTTAACATAAAAACATCAAAGTGTACAGAATAGCTTCAAATCGCATTTGGAGACGTTTTAGACCAATTTGTGATTTTCGAAAAAACTTATTAACATAAAAATACCAAAGTGTTTAGAATAGCTTAAAATCCATTTGGAGACGTTTTAGACCATTTTGTGATTTTCGAAAAAACTTGTTAACATAAAAACACCAAAGTGCTTAGAATAGCTTCAAATCGCATTTGGAGACGTTTTAGACCATTTTGTGCATTTCGATGAAACTTGGTTACACAAAAACATCAAAGTGTATATAATCACATTATAAACCGTTTTAGACCATTGTGAGCATTTTGATAACACTTTTCACACAAAAACATCAAAGAGCACAAAATAGCTTAATATCGTATTTAAAAACGTTTTAGACCATTTTGAGCATTTCGACAAAACTTTTTCACACAAAACACCAAAGTGCTTAGTATAATTTCTAATCGCATTTGGAGACGTTTTAGACCAATTTGTGCATTTCGATGAAACTTCGTTACACAAAAACTTCAAAGTGCTTAAAATCACATTATAAACCGTTTTAGACCATTTTGAGCATTTCGATAACACTTTTTCACACAAAACACCAAAGTGCTTAGAATAGCTTCAAATCGCATTTGGAAACGTTTTAGACCATTTTGTGATTTTCGAAAAAACTTGTTAACATAAAAACACCAAAGTGATTATAATAGCTTCAAATCGCATTTGGAGATGTTTTAGACCATTTTGTGATTTTCGAAAAAACTTGTTAACATAAAGACACCAAAGTGCTTAGAATAGCTTCAAATCGCATTTGGAGACGTTTTAGACCAATTTGTGATTTTCGAAAAAAATTGTCAACATAAAAACACCAAAGTGTTTAGAATAGCTTCAAATCGCATTTGGAGACGTTTTAGACCAATTTGTGATTTTCGCAAAAACTTATCAACATAAAAACACCAAAGGGTTTAGAATAGCTTCAAATCGCATTTGGAGACGTTTTAGACCATTTTGTGATTTTCGAAAAAACTTGTTAACATAAAAACACCAAAGTGCTTAGAATAGCTTCAAATCGCATTTAGAGACGTTTTAGACCATTTTGTGATTTTCGATGAAACTTGGTTACACAAAAACATCAAAGTGCTTAAAATCACATTATAAACCGTTTTAGACCATTGTGAGCATTTCGATAACACTTTTCACACAAAAACATCAAAGAGCACAAAATAGCTTAATATCGTATTTAAAAACGTTTTAGACCATTTTGAGCATTTCGACAAAACTTTTTCACACAAAACACCAAAGTGCTTAGAATAGCTTCAAATCGCATTTGGAGACGTTTTAGACCATTTTGTGATTTTCGAAAAAACTTGTTAACATAAAAACACCAAAGTGCTTAGAATAGCTTCAAATCGCATTTGGAGACGTTTTAGACCATTTTGTGCATTTCGATGAAACTTGGTTACACAAAAACATCAAAGTGCTTAAAATCACATTATAAACCGTTTTAGACCATTTTGAGCATTTCGATAACACTTTTCACACAAAAACATCAAAGAGCACAAAATAGCTTAATATCGTATTTAAAAACGTTTTAGACCATTTTGAGCATTTCGACAAAACTTTTTCACACAAAACACCAAAGTTCTTAGAATAGCTTCAAATCGCATTTGGAGACGTTTTAGACCATTTTGTGATTTTCGAAAAAACTTGTTAACATAAAAACACCAAAGTGCTTAGAATAGCTTCAAATCGTATTTGGAGACGTTTTAGACCATTTTGTGATTTTCGGAAAAACTTGTTAACATAAAAACACCAAAGTGCTTAGAATAGCTTCAAATCGCATTTGGAGACGTTTTAGACCATTTTGTGCATTTCGATGAAACTTGGTTACACAAAAACATCAAAGTGCCTAAAATCACATTATAAACCGTTTTAGACCATTTTGAGCATTTCGATAACACTTTTCACACAAAAACATCAAAGAGCACAAAATAGCTTAATATCGTATTTAAAAACGTTTTAGACCATTTTGAGCATTTCGACAAAACTTTTTCAGACAAAACACCAAAGTGCTTAGAATAGCTTCAAATCGCATTTGGAGACGTTTTAGACCATTTTGTGATTTTCGAAAAAACTTGTTAACATAAAAACACCAAAGTGCTTAGAATAGCTTCAAATCGCATTTGGAGACGTTTTAGACCATTTTGTGACTTTGGAAAAAAATTGTTAACATAAAAACACCAAAGTTCTTAGAATCACATTATAAAACCATTTTAGACCATTTTGAGCATTTCGATAACACTTTTCACACAAAAACATCAAAGAGCACAAAACAGCTTAATATCCTATTTAAAAATGTTTTAGACCATTTTGAGCATTTAGACAAAACTTTTTCACACCAAAGTGCTTAGAATAGCTTCAAATCGCATTTGGAGACGTTTTAGACCATTTTGTGATTTTCGAAAAAACTTGTTAACATAAAAACACCAAAGTGCTTAGAATAGCTTCAAATCGCATTTGGAGACATTTTAGACCAATTTGTGATTTTCGAAAAAACTTGTTAACATAAAAACACCAAAGTGCTTAGAATAGCTCCAAATCGTATTTGGAGACGTTTTAGACCATTTTGTGATTTTCGAAAAAATTTGTTAACATAAAAACACCAAAGTGCTTAGAATAGCTTCAAATCGTATTTGGAGACGTTTTAGACCATTTTGTGATTTTCGAAAAAACTTGTTAACATAAAAACACCAAAGTTCTTAGAATAGCTTCAAATCGCATTTGGAGACGTTTTAGACCATTTTGTGCATTTCGATGAAACTTGGTTACACAAAAACATCAAAGTGCTTAAAATCACATTATAAACCGTTTTAGACCATTGTGAGCATTTCGATAACACTTTTCACACAAAAACATCAAAGAGCACAAAATAGCTTAATATCGTATTTAAAAACGTTTTAGACCATTTTGAGCATTTCGACAAAACTTTTTCACACAAAACACCAAAGTGCTTAGAATAATTTCTAATCGCATTTGGAGACGTTTTAGACCAATTGGTGCATTTCGATGAAACTTCGTTACACAAAAACTTCAAAGTGCTTAAAATCACATTATAAACCGTTTTAGACCATTTTGAGCATTTCGATAACACTTTTTCACACAAAACACCAAAGTGCTTAGAATAGCTTCAAATCGCATTTGGAAACGTTTTAGACCATTTTGTGATTTTCGAAAAAACTTGTTAACATAAAAACACCAAAGTGATTATAATAGCTTCAAATCGCATTTGGAGATGTTTTAGACCATTTTGTGATTTTCAAAAAAAACTTGTTAACATAAAGACACCAAAGTGCTTAGAATAGCTTCAAATCGCATTTGGAGACGTTTTAGACCAATTTGTGATTTTCGAAAAAAATTGTCAACATAAAAACACCAAAGTGTTTAGAATAGCTTCAAATCGCATTTGGAGACGTTTTAGACCAATTTGTGATTTTCGCAAAAACTTATCAACATAAAAACACCAAAGGGTTTAGAATAGCTTCAAATCGCATTTGGAGACGTTTTAGACCATTTTGTGATTTTCAAAAAAACTTGTTAACATAAAAACACCAAAGTGCTTAGAATAGCTTCAAATCGTATTTGGAGACGTTTTAGACCATTTTGAGATTTTCGAAAAAACTTGGTTACACAAAAACATCAAAGTGCTTAAAATCACATTATAAACCGTTTTAGACCATTTTGAGCATTTCGATAACACTTTTCACACAAAAACATCAAAGAGCACAAAATAGCTTAATATCGTATTTAAAAACGTTTTAGACCATTTTGAGCATTTCGACAAAACTTTTTCACAGAAAACACCAAAGTGCTTAAAATAGCTTCAAATCGCATTTGGAGACGTTTTAGACCAATTTGTGCATTTCGATGAAACTTGGTTACACAAAAACATCAAAGTGCTTAAAATCACATTATAAACAGTTTTAGACCATTTTGAGCATTTCGATAACACTTTTCACACAAAAATATCAAAGAGCACAAATTAGCTTAATATCGTATTTAAAAACGTTTTAGACCATTTTGAGCATTTCGACAAAACTTTTTCAAACAAAACACCAAAGTGCTTAGAATAGCTTCAAATCGCATTTGGAGACGTTTTAGACCATTTTGTGATTTTCGAAAAAACTTGTTAACATAAAAACACTAAAGTGCTTAGAATAGCTTCAAATCGCATTTGGAGACGTTTTAGACCATTTTGTGATTTTCGAAAAAACTTAACATAAAAACACCAAAGTGCTTAGAATAGCTTAAAATCGTATTTGGAGACGTCTTAGACCATTTTGTGATTTTCGAAAAAACTTGGTTACACAAAAACATCAAAGTGCTTAAAATCACATTATAAACCATTTTAGACCATTTTGAGCATTTCTATAACACTTTTCACACAAAAACATCAAAGAGCACAAAATAGCTTAATATCGTATTTAAAAACGTTTTAGACCATTTTGAGCATTTCGACAAAACTTTTTCACACAAAACACCAAAGTGCTTAGAATAGCTTCAAATCGCATTTGGAGACGTTTTAGACCATTTTGTGATTTTCGAAAAAACTTGTTAACATAAAAACACCAAAGTGCTTAGAATAGCTTCAAATCGCAATTGGAGACGTTTTAGACCATTTTAGTGATTTTCGAAAAAAATTGGTTACACAAAAACATGAAATTGCTTAAAATCACATTATAAACCGTTTTAGACCCTTTTGAGCATTTCGATAACACTTTTCACACAAAAACATCAAAGAGCACAAAATAGCTTAATATCGTATTTAAAAACGTTTTAGACCATTTTGAGCATTTCGACAAAACTTGTTAACATAAAAACACCAAAGTGCTTAGAATAGCTTCAAATCGCATTTGGAGACGGTTTAGACCGTTTTGTGATTTTCGAAAAAAATTTTTAACATAAAAACACCAAAGTGCTTAGAATCACATTATAAACCGTTTTAGACCATTTTGAGCATTTCGATAACAATTTACACACAAAAACATCAAAGAGCACAAAATAGCTTAATATCGTATTTAAAAATGTTTTAGACCATTTTGAGCATTTAGACAAAACTTTTTCACACAAAACACCAAAGTGCTTAGAATAGCTTCAAATCGTTTTTGGAGACGTTTTAGACCATTTTGAGATTTTCGAAAAAACTTGGTTACACAAAAACATCAAAGTGCTTAAAATCACATTATAAACCGTTTTAGACCATTTTGAGCATTTCGATAACACTTTTCACACAAAAACATCAAAGAGCACAAAATAGCTTAATATCGTATTTAAAAACGTTTTAGACCATTTTGAGCATTTCGACAAAACTTGTTAACATAAAAACACCAAAGTGCTTAGAATAGCTTCAAATCGCATTTGGAGACGTTTTAGACCGTTTTGTAATTTTCGAAAAAAATTGTTAACATAAAAACACCAAAGTGCTTAGAATCACATTATAAACCGTTTTAGACCATTTTGAGCATTTCGATAACAATTTTCACACAAAAACATCAAAGAGCACAAAATAGCTTAATATCGTATTTAAAAATGTTTTAGACCATTTTGAGCATTTAGACAAAACTTTTTCACACAAAACACCAAAGTGCTTAGAATAGCTTCAAATCGTTTTTGGAGACGTTTTAGACCATTTTGATATTTTCGAAAAAACTTGGTTACACAAAAACATCAAAGTGCTTAAAATCACATTATAAACCGTTTTAGACCATTTTGAGCATTTCGATAACACTTTTCACACAAAAACATCAAAGAGCACAAAATAGCTTAATATTGTATTTAAAAACGTTTTAGACCATTTTGAGCATTTCGACAAAACTTTTTCACACAAAACACCAAAGTGCTTAGAATAGCTTCAAATCGCATTTGGAGACGTTTTAGACCAATTTGTGCATTTCGATGAAACTTGGTTACACAAAAACATCAAAGTGCTTAAAATCACATTATAAATCGTTTTAGACCATTTTGAGCATTTCGATAACACTTTTCACACAAAAACATCAAAGAGCACAAAATAGCTTAATATCGTATTTAAAAACGTTTTAGACCATTTTGAGCATTTCGACAAAACTTTTTCACACAAAACACCAAAGTGCTTAGAATAGCTTCAAATCGCATTTGGAGACGTTTTAGACCATTTTCTGATTTTCGAAAAAACTTGTTAACATAAAAACACCAAAGTGCTTAGAATAGCTTCAAATCGTATTTGGAGACGTTTTAGACCATTTTGTGATTTTCGAAAAAACTTGTTAACATAAAAACACCAAAGTGCTTAGAATAGCTTCAAATCGCATTTGAAGACATTTTAGACCAATTTGTGATTTTCGAAAAAACTTGTCAACATAAAAACACCAAAGTGTTTAGAATAGCTTCAAATCGCATTTGGAGACGTTTTAGACCAATTTGTGATTTTCGAAAAAACTTATCAACATAAAAACACCAAAGGGTTTAGAATAGCTTCAAATCGCATTTGGAGACGTTTTAGACCATTTTGTGATTTTCGAAAAAACTTGTTAACATAAAAACACGAAAGTGCTTAGAATAGCTTCAAATTGCATTTGGAAACGTTTTAGACCATTTTGTGATTTTCGAAAAAACTTGTTGACATAAAAACACGAAAGTGCTTAGAATAGCTTCAAATCGCAGTTGGAAACGTTTTAGACCATTTTGTGATTTTCGAAAAAAATTGTTAACATAAAAACACCAAAGTGCTTAGAATCACATTATAAACCGTTTTAGACCATTTTGAGCATTTCGATAACAATTTTCACACAAAAACATCAAAGAGCACAAAATAGCTTAATATCGTATTTAAAAATGTTTTAGACCATTTTGAGCATTTAGAAAAAACTTTTTCACACAAAACACCAAAGTGCTTAGAATAGCTTCAAATCGTATTTGGAGACGTTTTAGACCATTTTGAGATTTTCGAAAAAACTTGTTAACATAAAAACACCAAAGTGCTTAGAATAGCGCCAAATCGCATTTGGAGACGTTTTAGACCATTTTGTGATTTTCAAAAAAACTTGTTAACATAAAAACACCAAAGTGCTTAGAATAGCTTCAAATCGCATTTGGAGACGTTTTAGACCATTTTGTGCATTTCGATGAAACTTGGTTACACAAAAACATCAAAGTGCTTAAAATCACATTATAAATCGTTTTAGACCATTTTGAGCATTTAGATAAAACTTTTTCACACAAAACACCAAAGTGCTTAGAATAGCTTCAAATCGCATTTGGAGACGTTTTAGACCATTTTGTGATTTTTGAAAAAACTTGTTAACATAAAAACACCAAAGTGCTTAGAATAGCTTCAAATCGCATTTGGAGACGTTTTAGACCATTTTGTGATTTTCGAAAAAACTTTTTAACATAAAAACATCAAAGTGTACAGAATAGCTTCAAATCGCATTTGGAGACGTTTTAGACCAATTTGTGATTTTCGAAAAAACTTATTAACATAAAAATACCAAAGTGTTTAGAATAGCTTAAATTCGCATTTGGAGACGTTTTAGACCATTTTGTGATTTTCGAAAAAACTTGTTAACATAAAAACACCAAAGTGCTTAGAATAGCTTTAAATCGCATTTGGAGACGTTTTAGACCATTTTGTGATTTTTGAAAAAACTTGTTAACATAAAAACACCAAAGTGCTTAGAATAACTTCAAATCGTATTTGGAGACGTTTTAGACCATTTTGTGATTTTCGAAAAAACTTGTTAACATAAAAACACCAAAGTGCTTAGAATAGCTTCAAATCGCATTTGGAGACGTTTTAGACCATTTTGTGCATTTCGATGAAACTTGGTTACACAAAAACATCAAAGTGCTTAAAATCAAATTATAAACCATTTTAGACCATTTTGAGCATTTCGATAACACTTTTCACACAAAAACATCAAAGAGCACAAAATAGCTTAATATCGTATTTAAAAACGTTTTAGACCATTTTGAGCATTTCGACAAAACTTTTTCACACAAAACACCAAAGTGCTTAGAATAGCTTCAAATCGCATTTGGAGACGTTTTAGACCAATTTGTGCATTTCAATGAAACTTGGTTACACAAAAACATCAAAGTGCTTAAAATCACATTATAAACCGTTTTAGACCATTTTGAGCATTTCGATAACACTTTTCACACAAAAACATCAAAGAGCACAAAATAGCTTAATATCGTATTTAAAAACGTTTTAGACCATTTTGAGCATTTAGACAAAACTTTTTCACACAAAACACCAAAGTGCTTAGAATAGCTTCAAATCGCATTTGGAGACGTTTTAGACCATTTTGTGCATTTCGATGAAACTTGGTTACACAAAAACATCAAAGTGCTTAAAATCACATTATAAATCGTTTTAGACCATTTTGAGCATTTCGACAAAACTTTTTCACACAAAATACCAAAGTGCTTAGAATAGCTTCAAATCGCATTTGGAGACGTTTTAGACCATTTTGTGATTTTCGAAAAAACCTTTTAACATAAAAACACCAAAGTGCTTAGAATAGCTTCAAATCACATTTGGAGACGTTTTAGACCATTTTGTGATTTTCGAAAAAACTTGTTAACATAAAAACACGAAAGTGCTTAGAATAGCTTCAAATCGCATTTGGAAACGTTTTAGACCATTTTGTGATTTTCGAAAAAAATTGTTAACATAAAAACACCAAAGTGCTTAGAATCACATTATAAACCGTTTTAGACCATTTTGAGCATTTCGATAACAATTTTCACACAAAAACATCAAAGAGCACAAAATAGCTTAATATCGTATTTAAAAATGTTTTAGACCATTTTGAGCATTTAGATAAAACTTTTTCACACAAAACACCAAAGTGCTTAGAATAGCTTCAAATCGCATTTGGAGACGTTTTAGACCATTTTGTGATTTTTGAAAAAACTTGTTAACATAAAAACACTAAAGTGCTTAGAATAGCTTCAAATCACATTTGGAGACGTTTTAGACCATTTTGTGATTTTCGAAAAAACTTGTTAACATAAAAACACGAAAGTGCTTAGAATAGCTTCAAATCGCATTTGGAAACGTTTTAGACCATTTAGTGATTTTCGAAAAAAACTTGTTAACATAAAAACACGAAAGTGCTTAGAATAGCTTCAAATCGCATTTGGAAACGTTTTAGACCATTTTGTGATTTTCGAAAAAAATTGTTAACATAAAAACACCAAAGTGTTTAGAATAGCTTCAAATCGCATTTGGAGACGTTTTAGACCAATTTGTGATTTTCGAAAAAACTTATCAACATAAAAACACCAAAGGGTTTAGAATAGCTTCAAATCGCATTTGGAGACGTTTTAGACCATTTTGTGATTTTCGAAAAAACTTGTTAACATAAAAACACGAAAGTGCTTAGAATAGCTTCAAATCGCATTTGGTGTCGAGAAGCGATGCGAGTAAGACGTGTCGAATAATCGCTCCTGGAAATCAAACATTTCACGTGTCACACCAGCTGAATGCATTGTTACACATAGTCGCAACCTACGTTTACTATTGTTCATTTACCTCAAGGAATTTTGTTTACTCGATTTCAGTGTTTTATTTGCCCGCAACATGGGCGGTGGTAAGCCAAAAGGAGGACAGAGGGACGATTCGCCTGCAGCCAGGCCACGTCGTAACCAAAAAGAGGCTGAAGGAAAAGGCATCCCTTGCCTTAATGATAAATTAGATAAGTCCAATTGCGACATAGACTCTAAGGAAATCGCTGGCATTATCCAATCTGAATTGAAACTCTTATTTGATGGCAAATCGGACATATTGGATAACTTAGCGAAACAAATAACATCGATGATCAAGGACCAACTGGCTGAGCATATTATGCAAATTGTTAGTAAAGCCACTATGGATGCTCTTAGATTTGAACTTGACGAGTCGAATGATCGCATGAAGAAAATGGAACAGGAAATCGAGGACATTAGGGAATCACTGGATGAAAGTGAACAATATTCCAGGAGGAACTGTTTGGTGATACACGGACTGGAGGAGAAAGTAGGTGAGAATACCGATAATATTGTTACACAATTATTTAGTTCTAAGATGAACCTTACGGTGAATCATAATGACATTGATAGGAGTCACAGACTAGGCCCCAAGAAACCAAGTAACGGCAAGCCCCGGGGAGTTATTGTGAAGTTTGCTCAATACAATAAAAGAAATGAAGTTTATAAAGCAAAAAGAAAACTGAAAGGTACCGATACCTTTATACACGAGAACCTAACAATGAAAAGGATGAAATTGTTAAGAACCATCAAAACCCAGCATAATTCCGCCTTGACCGCAGTCTGGACCCAAGATGGACGCATACATGTACTAACTAAGAATAATAAGAAGATTATCGTAACAAAATTTTCCGATCTCAACAAACTGCATTCCACCTAATTTACCGTGTGGTAGTACATTAAATGTGAAATTTTGAGATTTCTTGTTTTTGCCCTGAAACCAGAATTTTAACTATTGTATACATTATAGACTGCATTAACTGTTTGGTGTGTGTGCTTTATTGTGATTCTTTTTATTGTAAATTGTGTTTTTTTTTATTATTGTATTGCTAACCTGCCGGTTTTTAGTCATTTATTTGAACGCCATTTTGCTTAACAGCTTTGGTGAATTGATTATATTTTGTTCTTTTTCCAATACTACTTTATGAGCACGACTCAATATGAAAATAAATCGAGTCCTACACATTCCATAGATTGCTTTGAAAGTGACGAGGCTGGTTTATGCAAATATTTCACTCCAACACAACTTAATGAGCTACAGGCGCAAATTGATAACAATGGTATCTTTACAACGTTACACATGAATGCACGTAGTCTTCCAAAACACTTCGACGAAATTAGCATTATGTTAGATACCATAGGTCGTGCGTTTGATGTACTTGGTTTCTCGGAAACCTGGATAAATAAGAACACGCCAATTGACTTATTAAATATCAATGGATACAATATGTACACTTGTAATAGAGAAGGTAGAGTCGGTGGTGGAGTTTGTCTATATTTAAAAGAACAAATCAACACCGTAACACGTGATGATTTTGTATTTAATGATAATTCCATTGATTCACTTTTTCTAGAAATAATAAACACAAACGGCAAAAATACTATTGTAGGTATGTTGTATCGACCACCAAATTCAAACGTCAACTCATTTAACTCTGATCTGGAAGAAATCTTACATAAACTTAATCGCGAAAACAAAAACTGCTATATCTTAGGAGATTTTAATCAAGACTTATTAAAATATGACATTAAAAAAACAACACAGGAATTCACAAACATTATTTACTCAACATCTTTTAATCCATTAATCAACTTACCCACCAGAATAACATCGTCTTCTGCTACAATTTTAGATAATATTATTACAAATGATGATAACATTTCGCATTGTGGAGTAATAGTCACTGACATTACCGATCATCTACCCATTTTCATGACAACACACTTGTCATTAAATACTAACACACAAGCTCCAATTACAAAACAAAAAGTAATTAATGATACAACATTAAATAACTTGCTTATTGCTATTTCTAATGAGGATTGGGGTGAACTATATTTATGCACAGATACCAATACATCATATAACCTATTTATTAATAAACTATCCAATCTCATAGATAGTAACATACCTACAAAAAGTAATAAGCCAAATGGTAATACAAAGAAAAAACCATGGATCACAACAGGAATTTTGATTTCAATAAAAAAGAAAAATAAACTTTATAAAAAATACCTTAAAAACCCAACACAATTATTAAAAAATATATATAAAAAGTACAAAAATAAATTAACTCATTTAATTAGAATTCGGAAAAAACAATATTATTCCAAAAAACTGGATGCAGCTCGACACGATTCAAAGCAAACATGGAAAGTTTTAAATGAAGTTCTAAATAGAAAAAAATCGAGTGTTAAGCCAAATGAGGTAATTAACCATAGTAATAAAACTTTGGTATGTGATCCAAAAGGTATGTCTGACGCTTTTAATGACTTCTTCTCCAACATTGGAAATGAATTAGCAAACAAAATACCAAATGTAAACAATTCTGACTTTAAACAATATATGAAAGAGAGTCAATCCCAATCCATATTTTTCAATCCTACGAATGAAGAAGAGGTCATTGAAATAGTTAGTCAAATCAAAAATTCAAATTCAGAAGGTGTTGATAACTTAAGTAATCGCATTCTAAAACATATTATTGCTGCTGTGGCATCTCCTCTTGTACATATCTTTAACCTCTCTCTTGAGACAGGCATGGTCCCTGATAGTATGAAAGTAGCTAGAGTAGTTCCAATTTTTAAATCTGGCAATAAAAGTGACGTCAGTAATTATAGGCCGATCTCTATTCTGCCTACCGCTTCAAAAATTCTTGAAAAAATTGTTCAAATTAGAGTAAATAATTATATCACAAAGTTTAACATCCTTAATAATGCACAATATGGTTTCAGAAAAAACAGTTCTACTTTTATGGCTGTTATAGATCTGGTTGAACGAATAACCGATGCGCTTGATAAGAAAAAAAATACCATCGGAATATTTATTGATTTGTCAAAAGCGTTTGACACCATCAACCATGATATACTTCTTAAAAAATTGGAACACTATGGCATAAGAGGCACGGCCCTTAAATGGTTTAGAAACTATATTAGTGGAAGGAAACAATTTACGTCTATTGATAACACAAGTTCGTGTTTGATGGATATAAATTGCGGTGTACCACAGGGTTCAATTCTGGGGCCTCTACTTTTTATTTTGTACATTAACGATGTATTTAATTGCTCAAACTCGTTATCTTTTGTTTTATTTGCTGACGACACAAACATATCTGCATCTCACGAAAACTTGGATACGCTCATAGAACTAGTTAATGGTGAACTAAAAAATGTTTCGGATTGGTTCATGTGCAATAAACTATCAATCAACGTTAAAAAAACTAATTACATAATTTTCCGCAATCAGCGAAATCCAAGTAATTTAGAGAATGTAAATATTTATGTCAACAATAAAAGAATAGATAGAGTTAAATCGACTAAATTCCTTGGAGTACATATTGATGAATTTCTCACATATAAGAACCACATCAATGTTACAGCTAGGAAAATATCTCGATATGTAGGCATACTATATAAAGTAAGACATTTTTTACCAACCTATGCTCTCTGGACAATAAACAAATCACTCATTGAACCAGTATTAAATTATTGCAACATAATATGGTGTAGCACATTTCCAAGTTATTTAGATGAGTTATTTAAACTCCAGAAAAGGGCATTACGAGCTATAACATGGTCAAAGTTTAATGATTCAATGACTGAATGCTTCTATAAATTTAAACTTCTTAAAATTGCTGATATCAATAAGTACCAAATTGGGCTTTTCATGTATAATGTTACTACTAATCAGGACGTGCGTTTTTCATCGCTCTTTATTAAAAATGGTTCTTACCATAATTATAATACAAGATCTAAAGACAAAATGAGACTCAGAAAACGTAATCGTACTTCTACTAGTTTTACTGTGTCATGTGTGGGACCCAAATTGTGGAATGACTTGAATTACGAACTACAAAGTACCAAATCAATATATATATTTAAATCATTGTTTAAAGAACATTTATTATCATTTTACAAATAATTTTAAAAATCATACTTGTTGCAGGATTTAGCTTTTTTATTATTTATGTTTTAGTTTTTTAGGCTAGTTAGGGACTTAGGGGGACACAACTAATCAAGCTCTTTTGAGTTTTTATGTGTTTCCTTTTCATCTTTTTTATGTTCTCATATATTGTTGTTGTATATTTTCATGATAGAGGATGAATAAAGAATATTTGATTTGATTTGATTTGATTTGATTTGAAACGTTTTAGACCATTTTGTGATTTTCGAAAAAACTTGTTAACATAAAAACATGAAAGTGCTTAGAATAGCTTCAAATCGTATTTGGAGACGTTTTAGACCATTTTGTGATTTTCGAAAAAACTTGTTAACATAAAAACACCAAAGTGCTTAGAATAGCTTCAAATCACATTTGGAGACGTTTTAGACCATTTTGTGATTTTCGAAAAAACTTGTTAACATAAAAACACGAAAGTGCTTAGAATAGCTTAAAATCGCATTTGGAGACGTTATAGACCATTTTGTGATTTTCGAAAAAACTTGTTAACATAAAAACACCAAAGTGCTTAGAATAGCGTCAAATCGTATTTGGAGACGTTTTAGACCATTTTGTGATTTTCGAAAAAACTTGTTAACATAAAAACACCAAAGTGCTTAGAATAGCTTCAAATCGCATTTGGAGACGTTTTAGACCATTTTGTGCATTTCGATGAAACTTGGTTACACAAAAACATCAAAGTGCTTAAAATCACATTATAAATCGTTTTAGACCATTTTGAGCATTTAGATAAAACTTTTTCACACAAAACACCAAAGTGCTTAGAATAGCTTCAAATCGCATTTGGAGACGTTTTAGACCATTTTGTGCATTTCGATGAAACTTGGTTACACAAAAACATCAAAGTGCTTAAAATCACATTATAAACCATTTTAGACCATTTTGAGCATTTCGATAACACTTTTCACACAAAAACATCAAAGAGCACAAAATAGCTTAATATCGTATTTAAAAACGTTTTAGACCATTTTGAGCATTTCGACAAAACTTTTTCACACAAAACACCAAAGTGCTTAGAATAGCTTCAAATCGCATTTGGAGACGTTTTAGACCATTTTGTGATTTTCGAAAAAACTTGTTAACATAAAAACATCAAAGTGTACAGAATAACTTCAAATCGCATTTGGAGACCGTTTTAGGCCAATTTGTGATTTTCGAAAAAACTTGTTAACCTAAAAATACCAAAGTGTTTAGAATAGCTTCAAATCGCATTTGGAGACGTTTTAGACCATTTTGTGATTTTCGAAAAAACTTGTTAACATAAAAACACCAAAGTGCTTAGAATAGCTTCAAATCGCATTTGGAGACATTTTAGAGCAATTTGTGATTTTTGAAAAAACTTGTTAACATAAAAACACCAAAGTGCTTACAATAGCCTAAAATCGTATTTGGAGACGTTTTAGACCATTTTGTGATTTTCGAAAAAACTTGTTAACATAAAAACACCAAAGTACTTAGAATAGCTTCAAATCGCATTTGGAGACGTTTTAGACCATTTTGTGCATTTCGATGAAACTTGGTTACACAAAAACATCAAAGTGCTTAAAATCACATTATAAACCGTTTTAGACCATTTGAGCATTTCGATAACACTTTTCACACAAAAACATCAAAGAGCACAAAATAGCTTAATATCGTATTTAAAAACGTTTTAGACCATTTTGAGCATTTCGACAAAACTTTTTCACACAAAACACCAAAGTGCTTAGAATAGCTTCAAATCGCATTTGGAGACGTTTTAGACCAATTTGTGCATTTCAATGAAACTTGGTTACACAAAAACATCAAAGTGCTTAAAATCACATTATAAATCGTTTTAGACCATTTTGAGCATTTTGATAACACTTTTCACACAAAAACATCAAAGAGCACAAAATAGCTTAATATCGTATTTAAAAACGTTTTAGACCATTTTGAGCATTTCGACAAAACTTGTTAACATAAAAACACCAAAGTGCTTAGAATAGCGTCAAATCGTATTTGGAGACGTTTTAGACCATTTTGTGATTTTCGAAAAAACTTGTTAACATAAAAACACCAAAGTGCTTAGAATAGCTTCAAATCGCATTTGGAGACGTTTTAGACCATTTTGTGCATTTCGATGAAACTTGGTTACACAAAAACATCAAAGTGCTTAAAATCACATTATAAATCGTTTTAGACCATTTTGTGCATTTCGACAAAACTTTTTCACACAAAATACCAAAGTGCTTAGAATAGCTTCAAATCGCATTTGGAGACGTTTTAGACCATTTTTTTATTTTCGATAAAACTTTTTAACATAAAAACACCAAAGTGCTTAGAATAGCTTCAAATCACATTTGGAGACGTTTTAGACCATTTTGTGATTTTCGAAAAAACTTGTTAACATAAAAACACGAAAGTGCTTAGAATAGCTTCAAATCGCATTTGGAAGCGTTTTAGACCATTTTGTGATTTTCGAAAAAAATTGTTAACATAAAAACACCAAAGTGCTTAGAATAGCTTCAAATCGCATTTGGAGACATTTTAGACCAATTTGTGATTTTCGAAAAAAACTTGTCAACATAAAAACACCAAAGTGTTTAGAATAGCTTCAAATCGCATTTTGAGACGTTTTAGACCATTTTGTGATTTTCGAAAAAACTTGTTAACATAAAAACACGAAAGTGCTTAGAATAGCTTCAAATCGCATTTAGAGACGTTTTAGACCATTTTGTGATTTTCAATGAAACTTGGTTACACAAAAACATCAAAGTGCTTAAAATCACATTATAAATCGTTTTAGACCATTTTGAGCATTTTGATAACACTTTTCACACAAAAACATCAAAGAGCACAAAATAGCTTAATATCGTATTTAAAAACGTTTTAGACCATTTTGAGCATTTCGACAAAACTTGTTAACATAAAAACACCAAAGTGCTTAGAATAGCGTCAAATCGTATTTGGAGACGTTTTAGACCATTTTGTGATTTTCGAAAAAACTTGTTAACATAAAAACACCAAAGTGCTTAGAATAGCTTCAAATCGCATTTGGAGACGTTTTAGACCATTTTGTGCATTTCGATGAAACTTGGTTACACAAAAACATCAAAGTGCTTAAAATCACATTATAAATCGTTTTAGACCATTTTGTCCATTTCGACAAAACTTTTTCACACAAAATACCAAAGTGCTTAGAATAGCTTCAAATCGCATTTGGAGACGTTTTAGACCATTTTGTGATTTTCGATAAAACTTTTTAACATAAAAACACCAAAGTGCTTAGAATAGCTTCAAATCACATTTGGAGACGTTTTAGACCATTTTGTGCATTTCGATGAAACTTGGTTACACAAAAACATCAAAGTGCTTAAAATCACATTATAAACCGTTTTAGACCATTTGAGCATTTCGATAACACTTTTCACACAAAAACATCAAAGAGCACAAAATAGCTTAATATCGTATTTAAAAACGTTTTAGACCATTTTGAGCATTTCGACAAAACTTTTTCACACAAAACACCAAAGTGCTTAGAATAGCTTCAAATCGCATTTGGAGACGTTTTAGACCAATTTGTGCATTTCAATGAAACTTGGTTACACAAAAACATCAAAGTGCTTAAAATCACATTATAAATCGTTTTAGACCATTTTGAGCATTTTGATAACACTTTTCACACAAAAACATCAAAGAGCACAAAATAGCTTAATATCGTATTTAAAAACGTTTTAGACCATTTTGAGCATTTCGACAAAACTTGTTAACATAAAAACACCAAAGTGCTTAGAATAGCGTCAAATCGTATTTGGAGACGTTTTAGACCATTTTGTGATTTTCGAAAAAACTTGTTAACATAAAAACACCAAAGTGCTTAGAATAGCTTCAAATCGCATTTGGAGACGTTTTAGACCATTTTGTGCATTTCGATGAAACTTGGTTACACAAAAACATCAAAGTGCTTAAAATCACATTATAAATCGTTTTAGACCATTTTGTCCATTTCGACAAAACTTTTTCACACAAAATACCAAAGTGCTTAGAATAGCTTCAAATCGCATTTGGAGACGTTTTAGACCATTTTGTGATTTTCGATAAAACTTTTTAACATAAAAACACCAAAGTGCTTAGAATAGCTTCAAATCACATTTGGAGACGTTTTAGACCATTTTGTGATTTTCGAAAAAACTTGTTAACATAAAAACACGAAAGTGCTTAGAATAGCTTCAAATCGCATTTGGAAGCGTTTTAGACCATTTTGTGATTTTCGAAAAAAATTGTTAACATAAAAACACCAAAGTGCTTAGAATAGCTTCAAATCGCATTTGGAGACATTTTAGACCAATTTGTGATTTTCGAAAAAAACTTGTCAACATAAAAACACCAAAGTGTTTAGAATAGCTTCAAATCGCATTTGGAGACGTTTTAGACCAATTTGTGATTTTCGAAAAAACTTATCAACATAAAAACACCAAAGGGTTTAGAATAGCTTCAAATCGCATTTTGAGACGTTTTAGACCATTTTGTGATTTTCGAAAAAACTTGTTAACATAAAAACACGAAAGTGCTTAGAATAGCTTCAAATCGCATTTGGAAACGTTTTAGACCATTTTGTGATTTTCGAAAAAACTTGTTAACATAAAAACACGAAAGTGCTTAGAATAGCTTCAAATCGCATTTGGAAACGTTTTAGACCATTTTGTGATTTTCGAAAAAAATTGTTAACATAAAAACACCAAAGTGCTTAGAATCACATTATAAACCGTTTTAGACCATTTTGAGCATTTCGATAACAATTTTCACACAATAACATCAAAGAGCACAAAATAGCTTAATATCGTATTTAAAAATGTTTTAGACCATTTTGAGCATTTGGATAAAACTTTTTCACACAAAACACCAAAGTGCTTAGAATAGCTTCAAATCGCATTTGGAGACGTTTTAGACCATTTTGTGATTTTTGAAAAAAATTGTTAACATAAAAACACCAAAGTGCTTAGAATAGCTTCAAATCACATTTGGAGACGTTTTAGACCATTTTGTGATTTTCGAAAAAACTTGTTAACATAAAAACACGAAAGTGCTTAGAATAGCTTCAAATCGCATTTGGAAGCGTTTTAGACCATTTTGTGATTTTCGAAAAAAATTGTTAACATAAAAACACCAAAGTGCTTAGAATAGCTTCAAATCGCATTTGGAGACATTTTAGACCAATTTGTGATTTTCGAAAAAAACTTGTCAACATAAAAACACCAAAGTGTTTAGAATAGCTTCAAATCGCATTTGGAGACGTTTTAGACCAATTTGTGATTTTCGAAAAAACTTATCAACATAAAAACACCAAAGGGTTTAGAATAGCTTCAAATCGCATTTTGAGACGTTTTAGACCATTTTGTGATTTTCGAAAAAACTTGTTAACATAAAAACACGAAAGTGCTTAGAATAGCTTCAAATCGCATTTGGAAACGTTTTAGACCATTTTGTGATTTTCGAAAAAACTTGTTAACATAAAAACACGAAAGTGCTTAGAATAGCTTCAAATCGCATTTGGAAACGTTTTAGACCATTTTGTGATTTTCGAAAAAAATTGTTAACATAAAAACACCAAAGTGCTTAGAATCACATTATAAACCGTTTTAGACCATTTTGAGCATTTCGATAACAATTTTCACACAAAAACATCAAAGAGCACAAAATAGCTTAATATCGTATTTAAAAATGTTTTAGACCATTTTGAGCATTTGGATAAAACTTTTTCACACAAAACACCAAAGTGCTTAGAATAGCTTCAAATCGCATTTGGAGACGTTTTAGACCATTTTGTGATTTTTGAAAAAAATTGTTAACATAAAAACACCAAAGTGCTTAGAATAGCTTCAAATCACATTTGGAGACGTTTTAGACCATTTTGTGATTTTCGAAAAAACTTGTTAACATAAAAACACGAAAGTGCTTAGAATAGCTTCAAATCGCATTTGGAAACGTTTTAGACCATTTTATGATTTTCGAAAAAACTTGTTAACATAAAAACACCAAAGTGCTTAAAATCACATTATAAACCGTTTTAGACCATTTTGAGCATTTCGATAACACTTTTCACACAAAAACATCAAAGAGCACAAAATAGCTTAATATCGTATTTAAAAACGTTTTAGACCATTTTGAGCATTTAGATAAAACTTTTTCACACAAAACACCAAAGTGCTTAGAATAGCTTCAAATCGCATTTGGAGACGGTTTAGAACATTTTGTGATTTTGAAAAAACTTGTTAACATAAAAACACCAAAGTGCTTAGAATAGCTTCAAATCGCATTTGGAGACGTTTTAGACCATTTTGTGATTTTCGAAAAAACTTGTTAACATAAAAACACCAAAGTGCTTAGAATAGCTTCAAATCGTATTTGGAGACGTTTTAGACCATTTTGAGATTTTCGAAAAAACTTGGTTACACAAAAACATCAAAGTGCTTAAAATCACATTATAAACCGTTTTAGACCATTTTGAGCATTTCGATAACACTTTTCACACAAAAACATCAAAGAGCACAAAATAGCTTAATATCGTATTTAAAAACGTTTTAGACCATTTTGAGCATTTCGACAAAACTTTTTCACACAAAACACCAAAGTGTTTAGAATAGCTTCAAATCGCATTTGGAGACGTTTTAGACCAATTTGTGCATTTCGATGAAACTTGATTACACAAAAACATCAAAGTGCTTAAAATCACATTATAAACCATTTTAGACCATTTTGAGCATTTCGATAACACTTTTCACACAAAAACATCAAAGAGCACAAAATAGCTTAATATCGTATTTAAAAACGTTTTAGACCATTTTGAGCATTTAGACAAAACTTTTTCACACAAAACACCAAAGTGCTTAGAATAGCTTCAAATCGCATTTGGAGACGTTTTAGACCATTTTGTGCATTTCGATGAAACTTGGTTACACAAAAACATCAAAGTGCTTAAAATCACATTATAAATCGTTTTAGACCATTTTGAGCATTTCGACAAAACTTTTTCACACAAAATACCAAAGTGCTTAGAATAGCTTCAAATCGCATTTGGAGACGTTTTAGACCATTTTGTGATTTTCGAAAAAACCTTTTAACATAAAAACACCAAAGTGCTTAGAATAGCTTCAAATCACATTTGGAGACGTTTTAGACCATTTTGTGATTTTCGAAAAAACTTGTTAACATAAAAACACGAAAGTGCTTAGAATAGCTTCAAATCGCATTTGGAAACGTTTTAGACCATTTTGTGATTTTCGAAAAAAATTGTTAACATAAAAACACCAAAGTGCTTAGAATCACATTATAAACAGTTTTAGACCATTTTGAGCATTTCGATAACAATTTTCACACAAAAACATCAAAGAGCACAAAATAGCTTAATATCGTATTTAAAAATGTTTTAGACCATTTTGAGCATTTAGATAAAACTTTTTCACACAAAACACCAAAGTGCTTAGAATAGCTTCAAATCGCATTTGGAGACGTTTTAGACCATTTTGTGATTTTTGAAAAAACTTGTTAACATAAAAACACCAAAGTGCTTAGAATAGCTTCAAATCACATTTGGAGACGTTTTAGACCATTTTGTGATTTTCGAAAAAACTTGTTAACATAAAAACACGAAAGTGCTTAGAATAGCTTCAAATCGCATTTGGAAACGTTTTAGACCATTTTGATTTTGTGATTTTCGAAAAAACTTGTTAACATAAAAACACGAAAGTGCTTAGAATAGCTTCAAATCGCATTTGGAAACGTTTTAGACTATTTTGTGATTTTCGAAAAAAATTGTTAACATAAAAACACCAAAGTGTTTAGAATAGCTTCAAATCGCATTTGGAGACGTTTTAGACCAATTTGTGATTTTCGAAAAAACTTATCAACATAAAAACACCAAAGGGTTTAGAATAACTTCAAATCGCATTTGGAGACGTTTTAGACCATTTTGTGATTTTCGAAAAAACTTGTTAACATAAAAACACGAAAGTGCTTAGAATAGCTTCAAATCGCATTTGGAAACGTTTTAGACCATTTTGTGATTTTTGAAAAAACTTGTTAACATAAAAACACCAAAGTGCTTAGAATAGCTTCAAATCACATTTGGAGACGTTTTAGACCATTTTGTGATTTTCGAAAAAACTTGTTAACATAAAAACACGAAAGTGCTTAGAATAGCTTAAAATCGCATTTGGAGACGTTTTAGACCATTTTGTGTTTTTCGAAAAAACTTGTTAACATAAAAACACCAAAGTGCTTAGAATAGCGTCAAATCGTATTTGGAGACGTTTTAGACCATTTTGTGATTTTCGAAAAAACTTGTTAACATAAAAACACCAAAGTGCTTAGAATAGCTTCAAATCGCATTTGGAGACGTTTTAGACCATTTTGTGCATTTCGATGAAACTTGGTTACACAAAAACATCAAAGTGCTTAAAATCACATTATAAATCGTTTTAGACCATTTTGAGCATTTGGATAAAACTTTTTCACACAAAACACCAAAGTGCTTAGAATAGCTTTAAATCGCATTTGGAGACGTTTTAGACCATTTTGTGATTTTTGAAAAAACTTGTTAACATAAAAACACCAAAGTGCTTAGAATAGCTTCAAATCGCATTTGGAGACGTTTTAGACCATTTTGTGATTTTCGAAAAAACTTTTTAACATAAAAACATCAAAGTGTACAGAATAGCTTCAAATCGCATTTGGAGACGTTTTAGACCAATTTGTGATTTTCGAAAAAACTTATTAACATAAAAATACCAAAGTGTTTAGAATAGCTTAAAATCCATTTGGAGACGTTTTAGACCATTTTGTGATTTTCGAAAAAACTTTTTAACATAAAAACACCAAAGTGCTTAGAATAGCTTCAAATCGCATTTGGAGACGTTTTAGACCATTTTGTGATTTTTGAAAAAACTTGTTAACATAAAAACACCAAAGTGCTTAGAATAGCTTCAAATCGTATTTGGAGACGTTTTAGACCATTTTGTGATTTTCGAAAAAACTTGTTAACATAAAAACACCAAAGTGCTTAGAATTGCTTCAAATCGCATTTGGAGACGTTTTAGACCATTTTGTGCATTTCGATGAAACTTGGTTACACAAAAACATCAAAGTGCTTAAAATCACATTATAAACCATTTTAGACCATTTTGAGCATTTCGATAACACTTTTCACACAAAAACATCAAAGAGCACAAAATAGCTTAATATCGTATTTAAAAACGTTTTAGACCATTTTGAGCATTTCGACAAAACTTTTTCACACAAAACACCAAAGTGCTTAGAATAGCTTCAAATCGCATTTGGAGACGTTTTAGACCATTTTGTGATTTTCGAAAAAACTTGTTAACATAAAAACATCAAAGTGTACAGAATAACTTCAAATCGCATTTGGAGACCGTTTTAGGCCAATTTGTGATTTTCGAAAAACTTGTTAACCTAAAAATACCAAAGTGTTTAGAATAGCTTCAAGTCGCATTTGGAGACGTTTTAGACCATTTTGTGATTTTCGAAAAAACTTGTTAACATAAAAACACCAAAGTGCTTAGAATAGCTTCAAATCGCATTTGGAGACATTTTAGACCAATTTGTGATTTTTGAAAAAACTTGTTAACATAAAAACACCAAAGTGCTTACAATAGCTTCAAATCGTATTTGGAGACGTTTTAGACCATTTTGTGATTTTCGAAAAAACTTGTTAACATAAAAACACCAAAGTACTTAGAATAGCTTCAAATCGCATTTGGAGACGTTGTAGACCATTTTGTGCATTTCGATGAAACTTGGTTACACAAAAACATCAAAGTGCTTAAAATCACATTATAAACCGTTTTAGACCATTTGAGCATTTCGATAACACTTTTCACACAAAAACATCAAAGAGCACAAAATAGCTTAATATCGTATTTAAACGTTTTAGACCATTTTGAGCATTTCGACAAAACTTTTTCACACAAAACACCAAAGTGCTTAGAATAGCTTCAAATCGCATTTGGAGACGTTTTAGACCAATTTGTGCATTTCAATGAAACTTGGTTACACAAAAACATCAAAGTGCTTAAAATCACATTATAAATCGTTTTAGACCATTTTGAGCATTTTGATAACACTTTTCACACAAAAACATCAAAGAGCACAAAATAGCTTAATATCGTATTTAAAAACGTTTTAGACCATTTTGAGCATTTCGACAAAACTTGTTAACATAAAAACACCAAAGTGCTTAGAATAGCGTCAAATCGTATTTGGAGACGTTTTAGACAATTTTGTGATTTTCGAAAAAACTTGTTAACATAAAAACACCAAAGTGCTTAGAATAGCTTCAAATCGCATTTGGAGACGTTTTAGACCATTTTGTGATTTTCGAAAAAACTTGTTAACATAAAAACACGAAAGTGCTTAGAATAGCTTCAAATCGCATTTGGAAACGTTTTAGACCATTTTGTGATTTTCGAAAAAAATTGTTAACATAAAAACACCAAAGTGCTTAGAATCACATTATAAACCGTTTAGACCATTTTGAGCATTTCGATAACAATTTTCACACAAAAACATCAAAGAGCACAAAATAGCTTAATATCGTATTTAAAAATGTTTTAGACCATTTTGAGCATTTGGATAAAACTTTTTCACACAAAACACCAAAGTGCTTAGAATAGCTTCAAATCGCATTTGGAGACGTTTTAGACCATTTTGTGATTTTTGAAAAAAATTGTTAACATAAAAACACCAAAGTGCTTAGAATAGCATCAAATCACATTTGGAGATGTTTTAGACCATTTTGTGATTTTCGAAAAAACTTGTTAACATAAAAACACGAAAGTGCTTAGAATAGCTTCAAATCGCATTTGGAAACGTTTTAGACCATTTTATGATTTTCGAAAAAACTTGAATCACATTATAAACCGTTTTAGACCATTTTGAGCATTTCGATAACAATTTTCACACAAAAACATCAAAGAGCACAAAATAGCTTAATATCGTATTTAAAAATGTTTTAGACCATTTTGAGCATTTAGATAAAACTTTTTCACACAAAACACCAAAGTTCTTAGAATAGCTTCAAATCGCATTTGGAGACGTTTTAGACCATTTTGTGAT